>NC_134879.1:10162309-10184809 GCF_041734735.1 Babylonia areolata
ATGTATAGGCCTAGGCCCCTTATGAAGGGGAATGTGAACATTATTTTACAAACAATACATCACGACACTGTGAGCATCACGAAACACAGTCAAACAAAAATATACCAGCACTACAGTTCAATGTGTAGAACAATAAAAGAAAAAAACAAACAAAAGAATACATACAGCATTTTCACGAAGTATCCATTTCTCTGAATTTGAAAGCTTTGTATAGAAATAGTGAAAATTTGCGAACAACTTCAGGGGAAGTAGATGACATCAATAAGTTCAATTTAAACAACGTAGGTTTACTATAATATTTAGGCTGAATAAACAAAGTGTATCTCATTTTCTTGTGATTCTTTACATAATGGACAGGTCAGATCACTGTCGTTACATGTTCTGTATCTGTAATGATGGACCGCTAATTCTGTAATACCTAATCTAAATCTTGTCGTCATATATTTTAAATGTCTATCCATATTCAACACTAAGTAAGGTTTCAGATCAGACACACTGCAAAAATTCTGTTAGAAACTAAATCTTTCACTATTCTGAATATGATCAGACCACTTCTGCCATCTACAATCAATCAGACGTTGTCGAAACACACCGATAACCGCCTGGATGCTACCAACACCTTGGTTTAACCAAACAAATCCAAATCCATATTCAAACAAACAATGGCGAATCTTGGTTACCCAGTTCACTCTGCCTCTAGTATCTAAATCATATAGCATATCATAAGCTTTGCGGGGTATTCTGTTATGTTCCATTTGTAGTAATCTCAACCAATAACGTATACACCTGACTGCAGAAACTAGATATAACGGGTATCGATTCGTTTCACCATATAATAAGTCATTTGGCGTTTGCCTATCCACTCCTAAAAATCTCTTTTATGCAAAAGTGTGGACTGATTCACAGTGAACAGCAGCTTTGTCTAGACCCCACAATTCAGAGCCGGGGAGGGAGGAGAGAGAGATGGAGAGAGGACAAGTAGAGAGGACAAGTAGAGAGGAGAAGTGGGAGGGAGGAGAGAGAGATGGAGAGAGGACAAGTAGAGAGGAGAAGTGGGAGGGAGGAGAGAGAGATGGAGGGAGGACAAGTAGAGAGGAGAAGTGGGAGGGAGGAGAGAGAGATGAAGAGAGGACAAGTAGAGAGGAGAAGTGGGAGGGAGGAGAGAGAGATGAAGAGAGGACAAGTAGAGAGGAGAAGTGGGAGGGAGGAGAGAGAGATGAAGAGAGGACAAGTAGAGAGGAGAAGTGGGAGGGAGGAGAGAGAGATGAAGAGAGGACAAGTAGAGAGGACAAGTAGAGAGGAGAAGTAGAGAGGAGAAGTGGGAGGGAGGAGAGAGAGATGGAGAGAGGACAAGTAGAGAGGACAAGTAGAGAGGAGAAGTGGGAGGGAGGAGAGGGAGATGAAGAGAGGACAAGTAGAGAGGAGAAGTGGGAGGGAGGAGAGAGAGATGAAGAGAGGACAAGTAGAGAGGAGAAGTGGGAGGGAGGAGAGGGAGATGAAAAGAGGACAAGTAGAGAGGAGAAGTGGGAGGGAGGAGAGAGAGATGGAGAGAGGACAAGTAGAGAGGACAAGTGGGGTGGAGGAGAGGGAGATGAAGAGAGGACAAGTAGAGAGGACAAGTAGAGAGGAGAAGTGGGAAGGAGGAGAGAGAAAGACGAAGATAAAAGAAAGGTGGGAAGAGCAACGCAGAGAAAACAGGAAGGAGGGGAGAAAGAGACAAGACAAGACAAGACAAGACAAGACAATGGTTTATTTGTTAGGCCTCCGGCCCATAGCAAAGGAGTGGGCCACTAACAAAAATATTACATAATTAATCAAATAGTGTGAATAATATATCAATGCGCATGTGACTTGCAAGCTCTCTCTCTCTCTCCTCTCCCCTCCCTCAAACACATGCACGCGCGCATATACACACCCACATACACGCTCGCGCGCTAAACACACAGATCCAGCGATCTGTCAGAATTTCTCCTCTCCCCTCTGTTCCCCCTCCCCCACCACCTTACCCACCATTCTTCTAAATTTTCTTTTTCTTTTTTTTTCCCTTCGTGTTTTTCTTCTATCAGGCCAATTACTCTGGTGATAATAAATTTAATCTCATGTTAATATTGATATTAGCATTATTTTACTATATTATGTACTGTTTGTTTATTTGTTTTATTTCATTATTTCATTACTTACTGTTTATGAATGTTATTTGATACAATTGATAATATGGTTCATCAGCTGTCATGATAAAATTGAAGTGCAACGTTGTGAGCACAGTATAAGCTTAAAGCTTGTTGATGCTCTTTTGTCATTCATTGCACTGTAATCATGTGTATTGTTGAATAATTAAAGATTATTTAAACCAATAAATTCGGTCCCCAAACAGGCGCTGAGGATCCACTACTTCACATCAGCTTTGCTAAAGCTTGAGAGTCCCAACATCAAGGACTCACATTCTTTTAGAATATCAAGTGTCCCATGACCCTTAAGATCCAAAGGTCCAACTATCCACCAGGTCACTCCTGTGACATTCACTCCCGTGTGTCCAGAGTGGAATGACAGTCATTCTGGTGCACTTTACATCAATTCATGAACACATAATTGTTCACCTCAGCACCTACAGCATGTGAACCACTAGCCTTTCTCCACAATTCCAGTTCAGACCAAACTACAATAACATAGCCAAGCAATGCAAAACATCTTCCCTTCACAAGCAGGTAAAACTGTCATGACATCAACCAAAACTCGATGTCATGACAGCGACAGAGCACTGACAGCTATGGTTGTTTAACTCTCTCCATACGAACGGCGAAAGAGACGACGTTAACAGCGTTTCACCCCAGTTACCATCATCAAAATATTGCAAGCGGAAGGGGAAGGCTCTTATACTGAAGAGGTGAATGTTGACAAAGAATACCACAGTTCTGACGACGGAAGCTAAAGGTTGGGTCATTGAGACACCCACTGGACATCCGAGGGGTCTGTATAGAGGAGAAGAGAGGACTGGCCGTACTGAGTGAGTTAATCATTTTATCTGAATCAACATATGAAATAATCATACATGCATCACACACACACACACACACACACACACACACGCGCGTTTTTTTTTTCCCTACTGTAGTCATAGATGTGGAGCAGAGGAATAGAAAGAGAAAGCCAGATGGACACATGTACAAACAGACAAAGCAAAGCATCAAATAAACTACCAGATAGCAGAGTAAATAGTAAGTTAGACAGATAGGTCTGATGATAAACAGAGACGCTATCTGCTGTGATAGTTAAAAGCAAATGTTATCTACCTTCTCTTTTTTCATTACGGATCACCTTCACCAACGGAATGTTTGCCAACAGCAACCCATCCTCCTCTGAAACAATAATAATAACAATGATAAGAATAGCAACAACAATGATAATGATAATAGCAACAACAGTGATAATGATAATAGCAACATAATAATAGCAACAACAATGATAATGATAATAGCAACAACAATGATAATGATAATAGCAACAACAATGATAATGATAATAGCAACAACAATGATAATGATAATAGCAACAACAATGATAATGATAATAGCAACATAATAATAGCAACAACAATGATAATGATAATAGCAACAACAATGATAATGATAATAGCAACATAATAATAGCAACAACAATGATAATGATAATAGCAACAACAATGATAATGATAATAGCAACATAATAATAGCAACAATAATGATAATGATAATATCAACAATGATAATGATAATAGCAATATAATAATAGCAACAACAATAATGATAATAGCAACAACAATGATAATGAAAATAGAAACAACAATGATAATGATAATAGCAACATAATAATAGCAACAACAATGATAATAATAATAATAATACTAATAATAATAACAATGATAATAATAGCAACACCAATGATAATGATAATAGCAACAACAATGATAATGATAACAGCAACATAATAATAGCAACAACAATGATAATGATAATAGCAACAATAATGATGTTGATAATAGCAACATAATAATAGCAACAACAATGATAATGATAATAGCAACAACAATGATAATGATAATAGCAACATAATAATAGCAACAACAATGATAATGATAATAGCAACAACAATGATAATGATAATAGCAACATAATAATAGCAACAACAATGATAATGATAATAGCAACACCAATGATAATGACAATGCAGATTGATGCTCACACCTCCCAGGCAGGGGCTCTCATGGCATTGACAATAGATATACATACATAAACATACATGCACCAAGTACACTATACACAAACAAGTGTGTGCACACACAAACGCGGAAACAAACACACCCGCACGCCCACATACACAACAAACACATTAGTCCTTATAAACCGAACCAGGGAATCCATGAGACAGACTAAAAAGGGTGAGTTTGTTCCATACGACTGGTCCAAGACAGGAGAGAGAGAGAGTACTGGCTTTGTGATTATTTGTTTCTTTGAAAATCATCAGCACTCTAGAATCAACCGACCAACCAGTCAACTGACATACCAGTCAGTGAATCACTAGCTGCTGAGGCGAAGTGGTTAGCAACACACACTGATCACAGGGTGGTCTCGAGTTCCATCCCCATCGGAAACAGAGGCATATCAGTCAAGTACAGTACAATACTATACTATACTATACATCTTTATCCATCCAAATGGAAACCAGTAGTGTATCCAGTGCCTTATCACTCATATCACGTAGTCTTTCAGTGCACAGCTTGGTTCTACAGACACACACATAAACATGACACAAAGGTTGAACAAAAAAGGTCAAAAAGTAAAAAAATATCATTCAAGCTGAATATCTTCTTCTTCTTCTTTGTTCGTGGGCTGCAACTCCCACGTTCACTCGTATATACACGAGTGGGCTTTTACGTGTATGACCGTTTTTACCCCGCCATGTAGGCAGCCACACTCCGCTTTCGGGGGTGTGCATGCTGGGTATGTACTTGTTTCCATAACCCACCGAACGCTGACATGGATTACAGGATCTTTAACGTGCGTATTTGATCTTTTGCTTGCGTATACACACGAAGGGGGTTCAGGCACTAGCAGGTCTGCACATATGTTGACCTGGGAGATCGGAAAAATCTCCACCCTTTAACCCACCAGGCGCCATCACCGAGATTCGAACCCGGGACCCTCAGATTGAAAGTTCAACGCTTTAACCATTCGGCTATTGCGCCCGTCGAGTTGAATATAAACATTAAAGCAATGAAAGGGATATTCCTGCTCCTGGAATGCTTTTTAGTGGCACAAGGAGAAGAAGATGGTAATAACGAAGATGGCGCTCTGGAGATCTGTTTAAGTTTAATTTAAAGTGTGTGACAAAGTTCTACTCTTGTGCTTCATTTCATGATGACATGTTCTGGCATGAACCAGGCCCGAGAGAAACAAAAACCTGCAGTTTTGGTCTGGAAAATCTTTGCAGCAACACTGTGAATGTGTATCCACGATGCTGATGAAGTTCTACTGTGTGATCTTTCTTTCCTCTGCAGCTGAAGCATGCTGGGTAAGACAAAAGGTCAGGACCAAAATATCTCACACTGATGTTTGGGGCCGCTGATGAGGTATTGCATTATATTGTGTTGTGTTGCGTTGCGTTGTGGTCTGTATTGTATTGTATTGTATTGTATTGTATTGTATGGCATTACAATGCATTGCATTGTATTGTATTGCATTTCATTGCATTGCATTGTATTGTATTGCATGGCATGGCTTGGCATGGTATGGCTTGGCATGACATGACATAGCATGGCATGGCATGGCATGGCATGGCATTGCATTGCATTGCACTATGTTTTTGTCAAAACATATTTCTCTGTATAAAATTTAGCCACAGTCCATCACCACCTTTTTTTTCCTTTCTTTTTTTGGGGGGAGGTGTGGGGGTGTGGGGGAGTAGGAGTGTGGGGGCGGGCAGAGGGGGGGGGGGTGTCTCTAATTGTATTTGTTTCACCATCAAAGTGGATCTTTTACTGACAATTTGACAGGGACAACAATGCTTTTGTTGCCATGGATTTGTGCGTGCTAAGTGTATGTTGCACACGGGAACTTAGTTTTGATTACCTCATATGAAAGACTATCACCCATACCACCATTCAAGGTCTAGTGGAGGGTGTGGGGAGTAAAAAAAAAATCCCGCTCCATATATGGGATTTGAACTCACAGACTCTTGCTTTTTAGTCAGGCACATTACCTCCAGGCAACCACTCCACCTTTGAACTGACAGGCTGCCAGTCACCAGGTTACAGATGCTGACCACTGCAAACCACTACAGGAAAGAATCAGCATGTTTTGCTAGGCTGTGTTGTTAAAAGTCACCAGATGTACAGTTGTATATCATTCTTTGATGTGTGCTGAAGGAACGGTGGTCTAAACTGTGTATCTGTGTCCACTCTGTCTATCTGTTGGTCTCCCTCTTTTTGTCTGTCTCTGTCTCTCTCTGTGTCTGTCTCCCTCTCTCTTTATATATCTGTGTATGTATGTCTGTCTCAGTTTCTGTCTGACGGTCTGTCTGTCTCGTTCTCACTCTCTGTCTCTCACCTACTCACTCACTCACATACTCATTCACACACACACACACACACACACACACACACACACACACACACACACACACACACACACACACACACACACAAACATGCATGTGCACCTTAACATATACACACTTGCATGATCACAGACATACAGACAAACACAAACATGCACGAATACACACACACACACACACACACACACACACACACACACACACACACACACACACAACGTACTGTCATCACTGAAGTCATCCACCAGTATCAGCTCAATCACAGTTTGTACAGGTGACCTTGTTAAGATGCTGAAACACACAGAGTATGGAACACCACACACACACACACACACACACACACACACACACACTGCAAACACTTATTTTTGTTTTAGAATCTCACTATCTTAGTACTTATGTTTACCCATTGTTAAGATGCCATCTTTCTAATTCTCATTATGGTTTACTTATTATTTTAAATGGGTTTCATGTACAAGGTCAACTGAGACAAAGCGTTTTTATCATCATCATCATCATCATCTTTGTTTCTGTCATCTCTAAACAGATCCAACTTCAACCACCAAAAGAGAGTTTTCAGTTTCATTGCATTATCATGTTGACAGTATTTTTTTGTTGTTAAGGCAAATCTTCAAAAAAGTTTTTAACTGGATTCTTCCAGAATGAGCAAGATCTCCCACCTACCCCACCTTTTCCCCCATCTTTCTGTCCTTGAATCATTGCGCTGAATTCTGTTTGACTGACTGATTCACTGCCTGTAGGCATTGACATGTCTCACCTGTAAATCGTGCGGAGCAGGGCCGACCTGGCTTCGTTGTGAAAGGTGATGATGATAGAGGTCTTGGGGAGAGAGCTCCCTGCATTTGTGTACAACTTTGAACACCTGTTGAAAGTGCAGTATACATTATTCATAATAATTGTATACAGAAATACGCTTTTATAAGAAGTTGAAAGGAGGTGTTGTGAAATATGAATTAAATGTGTTTTCAGATATACTCAATAACAGGACTGAGGAGTTCCAGATATGTCTGCTACTACATACACCAAATTGGTGAACAAATGAACATATATACGCACAAAATGGGTGGGGGAGATGTTGGATTTTCATCTAAATTCACAAATGTTCATTAAACGTTAAGCAAAAGAACGAACAAACGCACAAAACTCATAGAATCAGACATGACAAACTCCACTTAGATATTGTATAATACCTATGGTCAAGACATGAGCTGTTCTTGTTCTGTGTCTAAATCAAACAATCAAGCAATCATACTTTATCACTGTCACTCCTTAGTTTGAGCTGGCTCCAAAGATGCTGAGATGGAGTTGGCAGCTGGACAGTATTGCAGTTCTGCAGTCTTTTTGTTTGTTTGTTTTTTGTTTTGTTTCTTGTTGTTGTTTTGTTTTCTGGACCGTTCAGCGGCACTGCTCCCACGTCACTCACCTTGACTCCACACACACCCAGGTTCCTCTGCACCAAAAACATGCAGGGAACGTTTGGCCGCCAGGAGGCCACACCCATTAAAGATCGTAGTTTACTTCCTTTCTTGTACCAACAGATGTTTATAGTCCTGTATAGTTTACACCTAGAAACACAATTCCACTTAAAAAAATTGTTTATATGCTTACTTTTCAGGTCTGGCATCAGGCAGGGGTCTCTCGGCCAGCAGACTGTTGCTGGCAACAACGTTAAATCCAAATCGTCTGCTGGGACTTTCCTCGTCCACAGCCTCCAATTTCCCAATGTAGCCAGCAACGTCAAAAGATTTGGGGTCAAACTGCACCTGAAATGAAGAGCCTAAAGTCAGTGAATCAAAACATGTATCAACTAAAATCAAGAGTGTTACTGTCTCACGCTACCATGCTGTAATGATTAACATCGCGGCCTGTCAACTGGGAGGACAAGGGTGCAAGCCTCAGTCAACAGATGCAGGACTGTTTCAGCTAACTGGCTTGATTCCTATCCAGAAGAAGAACTGAGTGTGGTATGATGAAAAGATACGTGTGTGTGTACGTGCTTTCGTGCACTATTGCATGTATATGAACACCGCCGCATTCCAACTGATATATATATATATCAATCATATTATGATAGTCAGTCGTTTTAGACTATGACCATCAGAACAGCAGAGAAGGCAACTGCTGTTCCGACTATTTGGGCTAGAATTTGATTATAGTGGAGAGTGTCTTGCCCAAGTTACATCCCCACTCTCTCGGCCAAGTGGGTTTTAGGACAGTCGGCGATGGGATGGTTCCCAAACGCCAACTAGCCCCCAAGGCTGCAGCACTAAGAGCCAGTTCAACTTTGCCTCCTAGTTTGAGAGTCATAGTCCTTCACAAAAGACTAAGCTGTAAATGATTTCCCATTGACTGGAGAGAAACCATTGATAATACAGTTCTCACTTTGCTGTTTGCCCAAATGTAAACTTATGTCAATCTGTGATATAAGCCGAGTGTTGGGCCTCAAACAACAATGTTTTAATCGGCTTTAACAGTGACTGGCAAGCTTAAATACCATACCACGACATCAAGTTTCCCCACTGATTAAAATAATATTAGTACTGATTGACAGCATGCATGATCATTGATAATCTGACATATTGACTCGATGTTCTGGAGGGATATTGGGACCTGTTGTCTAACCTGGGGATGAACCATTTGTCAATTGAGAATCTCAAGCAGCAGGACTATATTTCAGGGAGCATGATTTTATCATTACACTTGCCTGCCAGTGCTGCATCTACAGCAAGCTTAGACTTTGCTTACGCGTACGACAACCTAAACAAAAAATTCATGATATTTCGGTTTTGTAACGCCGGCAAACACAAAAGAGAACACAACTCTTTAAACATCAGTTTATAAGTACGTCCGCGTATATTGGCAATAATGTCAGGCAGGCCATATCTTTCCATAGTTTATGGTCAGATGAAATGTCATCTTTACTGAGGACCTATGGTGTCCACTTCCTAAACTTGACTGTCAATATGTGTGTATCTCTCTCTCTCTCTCTCTCTCTATATATATATATATATAGAAAGATAGATATATAGATACGTCCCGCTTCATGATTTGTGAGCATGTTTCCTTTTGCATGGATTAAGTATATAAAAGCAAATAATAGTCCCCAGTGTAACAGGCCGAAACCTATCCCTGGCTACTTCTTATCCCGGGTAAGAACCAGCCTAGGCCATTTCATACCCCTCCTGGCTGGAATATACCCCCTGTGTACACTTCGCTCACCCAACCAGTCTGTATCACATTTACATTAATGATAATGATGATGATAAGAATAATAATAATAATAATAATGGGAATTTATATAACTCCTTCCAACTTTGGAATTTGCAATTAATGCAAAAGAAATGTTGTGATAATGTTGTCAAAAAAGTGTTGTGATGATGTTCGTCCTTCGGATTCGAAGATGACCATGGCTTCAAGAGTCAGATGGAAGATCGGTGGCTGTGGGTCCGGAGGTGACTGGTGAGGCCAATCCGGGCCCTGAAGTCTCGCCCACATGTGGGACACAAGTGAGTGGGTGCTGTTGTGGCAGTGGATGCTGCTCGGGCCTTGCGCACAGCACGCTTTCGGTGAGTTTCGGTGATGCGCCTGGCTTCAGCTGCACGGGCTTCTGTGGTGATTATGCTGTGCCAATCTGGACGGTCCAGAGAAAGTGTCTCCCATGTGTTGATGTCGAAGCACCAGGACTTTGAGGGACGCTTTGAGGCAGTCTTGGTAGCGTTTCTTCTGTCCTCCAACTGAGCGCTTGCCCTGACACAGCAGCTGATTAGACAGTCGGCTGTCTGACATTCTCACTACATGTCCAGTCCACTTGGCTTTGACATTCTGCAGAAGGGTTTAGACGCTGCAGAGGCCAGCTCGTTCTAGGACTTCCGTGTCGGCGACTTTGTCCTGCCACCTGATGAGGAGGAGTCTGCAGAGACAGCTCAGGTTGAGCTATCTGGCGTGTCTGCTGTAGACAGTCCAGGTCTCGCTGGCGTAAAGGAGGGTGGTAAGGATCACAGCACAGTAGATCTTCAGCTTAGTGGTAGAGCTGAGTCGTCTCCGCTCCCAGACGTTCTCACGGAATCTCCCAAAGGCTGCGCTGGCTTTGGCGATCCTGTTGTTGACCTTAGTGTCTATGTTCACACACACACACACACACACACACACACACACACACACACACATGTACGTCCTTCATGTGCCATGCCTGCCAGTGCCACGCCCACTCAACTCATACTCACTTTCAGACAACATCAAAGAGGTTAACAGTGACCTAGTTGACATGCAGTGCAAGGGAGCATGTCTATGTTCCCCAAGGTCGATGTTCCCCCACTGCTGAACATTATTGACAATTCGGAAGCGCTCAGACTGCATTACGTTGTGACATCTGTGCGTTATGTCTTTGAAGGTGTTTGACCGCTGCATGACTACTACTGGCCACTATCAGAGTTCAGTTTGCATCACTCTGAATGCAATATTGGAACGTTTTAGCAGGATTCCACCATACTGTTGCCCATTCCTGACCATTACTTACACAGACAACCACTACCCAGTGACCACCACTTACTACTACAGACCACTGACAACTACTGCTCACTGGCCTCTGCCCACTGCTGCCCACAACTGAGCTCTGACTACTGCTGATCACTTACCACCGCTAACCGTTGACCATAACTGACCACTACTGACCACTGCTGGCCACAATATACTGACCACTGACCGTTATTGACCACTGATGACAACCGCTGATCACTGCTGAACACTGACCAATGCTGACCACCACTGACCACTGCTAGCAACACTGACCCCTACAGACAGCTGACCACCACTGACCACAAGCAATGCTGATCTTTAACAACTGCTTTCTGCTGACCGACCAGAACCGACCACTGACCACAAAATATTTACCACTGATAACTATTAACCACTGACCACTACTGACCACTGCTGGCCACTTCTGACAACTACTGACAACTGACCACCGCTGCCCAGCACTGACCACTGCTGACCACCACTGACCATTGACCTGCTAACCACTGACACCACTGACTACTACTAACTACCGCTGCCCATCAATGACCGCTGACTACCACTGGCTACTGCTGACCACCACTGACCACAATCACAGAGCACCATTGAGCACCACTTACCACTGCCGAGAACCACTGACCACAATATACTGATCGCTACTGACCACCATTGACCACCATTAACCACTGACAACTACTGACCACTGCTGACCACTACAGATCTCTGACCAGTATTTAACACTACATACCACTGACTATGCTGAGCACGACTGATCACTACTGACCGTGACCGCCACAGATCACCACTGTCCACCAATGACCACTGACTTCTGTTAACCACTGACATCACTGTCCACTAATAACCACTGTTGCCCATTGCTGACCGCTGACTACCACTGACTACTGCTGACCACCGCTGACCACAATCACAGAGCACCATTGACCACCACTGACCACTATATACGGACCACTACTGACCACCAGTGACCACCATTAACCGCGGACAACTACTGACCACTGCTGACCACTACAGATCACTGACCACTGTTGACGACCACTGACCACTACGTACTACTGACTACCGGTGAGCATGACTGACCACTACTGACCGCCACAGACCACCACTGCCCACTACTGACTGGTGACCACCGCCGACCACCATGGACCACTTACCACCTCTGAGCACCGCTGACCACTACTGACTATTGACCATTGACTACAGCTGACCACTGCTGACAAGCACCCAAAAGTGTATGCATGATTAAACAAACATATGTTTAGGGGAACATAGACTTGGGGGGAGGGGGGGGGTATACAGACTTGGGGGAACATAGACCTGGAGTAATATAGACCTGGGGGAACATAGACCTATCAAAAACGTTTTTGGGGGAATATAGACTGGGAGAACAAAGACCTGCGTGAAACAAGACCCAGAAAACGTAAATTTAGGGGAACACAGACCCGTGGGAACATAGAGCTTGGGGAATATAGTCCTGCAAGAACTTGTAGCTGGCTGAAGGAAAATTCTGGGGAACGTAGACCTAGGGGAACAAAAAGCTGACCCCCCCAAATCTTCTGCAAAATCAACCGTTAAACCATCATTTCATGGAGCGTGTAACAATAATAACAATAACAATAACGGTTTATTCAGTTTTTGCAGGCCATCTGGCCCATATGAACAGGAGAAATGCTTGAAGATAGCAAAAGATATGAAGTGAGTGAAAAAAGAAGTTTTTACTGCTAAAATCACGTGCACGTCAAAAGACACACCTGGTTCCATGTGACAACACGTAAGTGTATTTTACAGTAGTTGTAATGTAAGTTTACTTTCACTTTCTAAGCTTCAAACATTCATTAATGTATACTGCTACTTTAAATGTCAGTTTAGCTGACCGGTTGGTACACAGTGACTGTACTTTAAAATCTGATGGAAATCGATAATAATAAAGGGGTAAGAACCGTTTACGAAGAGCAGCATATCGAGGACATATCAACATGAAATGACACAAATCTTCAATATAATGACCATCACATTGTTTGCAGAAAGGGTCATAGAACTGTTTTGTGGCACAGGACATACTGTTCAGGGGTAGCCGATTGCACCTCAGTAAACACAACGCACGACGATGTTCACGTGCACCCAGCTGACCTACATAGCCAGCTCTCGCGATTTCTGGATGATATGCACAATAATCAGGGTGAGATGAGAGTGAGTCATGCCATTCTTGATAGAATGAGTCCCTCAGTCTCTGTCTAAACAGAGATAAAAAGCATGGAACGTCCCCAGGATCTTGCATTTCCCACACATACCCAAAACCATATGTGCACATCAGTGTTCTCGTGTTGCCCGGTTGCGTTTACCAGATTGATCATGCATTTGCAGCAGTTGATAACATTGTTTAGGGTGTCTGTTATCAGGCATAGAAAGAAGTCTGCACCAGTATTTCATAACACGAACATATGTATCAATGTAGATGGGAAATCTGCCACATTCTCCAAGAGCTATATTGTTTTTGACATCCCTCCCAACTCCCAAAACCAGCTTACAAATTTTGATATGTACTTTTTCAATAGCATCATATTTCTGAAACCCCCAGATCTCTGAACCGTATAGCAGAATTGGTTTTATTTTTGTATCAAAGATTTTGAAAAGAGTAGTAACTGGAATCCCTTGAAGTTTAAAATACAGTTTCCTGATCCCTGCTAATGCTCTCATAGCTTTACCAGATAAGTTTTCTACACATCTTGACCAGTTTAATGTTGCAGACAGTACAACGCCTAGATAGTTGTAACAAGGTTCAACTTGAACCTACTTACCAGAGTAGTACCATTTCTCACATGTTTTGATAAAACCACCATTTTTAAACACAACTACTTTGGTTTTGTTCATATTGACTACCAACCCCCACTTCTTGTAATAATTTCCCAAACAATCAATTTTCTTTTGGAGGTCTGACACAGAATCAGAGACCAGGACGATATCATCTGCATACATCAACAAAAAGATTCCAAGTGGATCAGCAAAAATGTCAATGCCTCTTGCTCCACATGTTGCCAAGTCAGCTTCTAACTCAGACAGAAAGATGGAAAATAACAAAGGGCTTAATACACAGCCTTGTCTAACCCCTGACATGCAATCAAAATATTCTGTAATATTGTTCCCAACTCTGACTGCTGCCTTGACCCTTTTGTACATGCCCTCAAGTGTTTTGAACATTTTCCCATGTATCCCTGTTTTTTGTAGCAAGAGATATAACAGTTTTTGTCTGTTTACACTATCAAATGCCTTTGAAAAGTCTACAAATAGTGTGTAAAAGCGGCCACCCTGTTTTGTAAGGTATTTCTGAACCATTGACTGCAATGAGAATATGTTGTCTGTTGTACTGTAACCTTTACGAAAACCTGCTTGTGCTTCTGGGATAATATCATTTTCTTCACAGAAGATCTTTAGTCTATTATTAATTACTGTACTGTATAACTTGCTGATTATACCCAATAGTGAAATCCCTCTGTAATTATCGGCTTTTCTTGTACTGCCTTTTTTATGTAAGGGGAAAATGATAGCTTTGGACCAGCTCTGCGGGTATTCCCCACTGTCAAAAACTCTGTTGAACAAAGGGTGCAGAAATTTAACAAGTGTGTCTTCAATGTGGAGGAAAAAATCAGATGACAAACCGTCTGGACCGGCTGCTTTTCCATTTTTCAATGCATGAATAGCGTTGCAAATTTCAGACTGAAATATCTCCATCTAGTTTTGCACTCAAACATTCGGCACATGTTTCACACACATGATTACTAAGACTATCTTCAACTTCTTGATTAAACTCCGTGTCATCTGTCAACTGTTCTATGTTTAACAAACTCTTAAAGTGTTCAAACCATGCGTGTGGAGAGATCCACTTAGAGTGAGTCCATTAACTTGCGGTCAAAGCTTTAACCTTTTGCCAAAACATTCTAGAATTTTTATTACAGGTGGCATTTAACTCGTTTAAAACACGTTCGTTGTAGTTTTTCTGCTTATGTTTACATAATTCTTTAAACTCTTTTTTCATGTCGAGTTATTTAATAAGCTCCTCATTTGCGTTAGACCGCCTGAACGTATTCAGCTGCATGTATTTATTTTGTTTTGCTCGCTCACACTCCACGTCCCACCACGGTGGCTGTGCACGAGAATCTTGCACTTTCTGTTTTGACCTCATTTCGGCAGCTGCGTTTTGAAGGAACGAGACAATGCACGCTGACCCAGTGTCCGTGTCAGTGTCAAGTGCAGTCAGAAAATTATTCAGTTCAATCTCTTCATTTTCTCGAATATAATCAATAAATGTAACTGTGTCAAACAACATTTCTGAACAAATAAAATAATCAACAACACTTTTGCCTCGGTTTGCTACACATGTAATTTCTCCTTCACTGTCCCCTTTCAATCTCCCATTTACAATAAACAAATCATACCCCCTGCACAATTCAATAAGTTTGTGGCCAAAACTATTTGTACTACTATCTTTGGATTTACGTTCCGTTAGTGGATTATTCTCTGTTAAGTCTTCTAAATCCTGTAATGGCTGTGCATGTCTGTGTTCATCAACACTGTCCGCATCAGACAGATTCGCAGTCCGTGCATTAAAATCACCGCACAGTAACCATGGCAGATCAGGATATCGGCTCATTACTTCTGTCATGCAGTTTTCTAACTGTTCAATACCGTCATGACTGTCTTTGCCATACACAACTGAACGTTCAGGGGCAATATAAACAAACGCTGCAAGAATGTCAGACGAACAATTAGCAACGGACTTACCAATTTTCAGAAATACACAGTCCTCCACTGAATCCAGCAGCTGTTCAACATGACATACAACAGACCTGTGCACACAAACAGCAACACCACCCTTTAGCCTTTGGGTCCGTGGGGAGTAGAACACATGAAAATCTGGGAAAGCATTTTCGATGTCACTCTGTTTACACAACCACACTTCTGAGAAAGCAAATACATTAAAATTTTCACAGAAATTCCTAAACGATGAGAGTTTCAACTTTTGCATTAAACCTTGCACATTCCATGTCATGATTTGAAACACTGATGATAGGACACTTGGTGATGGTACAGGTGTTGATGAAATGGGCTGGAGTGTGGGTGCAATGTCAGTCACTGAGATACGGGAAGAAACGGTGTCACTGACAGTCTGTCTCCTCTTGCCGTTGACAGTCTGGTGTTGCCGGCCTGCCCCTCATCCCTGTCTCTGTCGCTCCAGAAGACCGTCAGTTGCAGCGTCGTACACAAAGGACTTGCCTTCGATGACCAGAGTGTCGAACCGAAGGAAGGCTTTCTTGTTGGCCTTCTTGGCATCCTTCAGGAAGGGCAGCAGCTTGCGTCGTTTGTCCCTCACCCTGGGCGTGAAGTCTTCAGAGATGAAAACGCTGGATCTTCTGTTCTTCAGCTGGTGACGCTCGTATAGGATCCTCTCCCTGGCTTTGAAACTGCTGAAGCAGACGATGATTGGATGTGGCCCCTTGCCAGACCTCCGACGATCAGCACGCTCGATTTCGATGTCGTCCTGTACCCCCATCTCTTCTTTCAACACCGTCTTGACAGTTTTTTCACAGTCTGCCCAAGTTTCTGTTTGCCCCTGTGGTTGGGGAATACCGTGAAAAATCAGATTGTTGCGTCTGCTCCTCCCCTCTAAATCGTCCAGTTTGTTCTCCATTCTGTCTAACTTTTCTTTCAGTTCTTTGTTTTCCTTCACAACTTCAGCAAAGTCATTCTGCATTTTATCCATTTGTTCTTGTACCGACGACTGCAGACTGTCCATTTTCTTATCCATTGTCGTCATCTTTTCATTCAGCGCACTCAACATTTACACCATGTCAGCAATGGTTGGTTGGTCAGCGGTTTCATTACGTCCATTTCCCGATGTCTGGCTTTGGTTTTGCGATGTCAGTGTTGTTTGCTTCTTGTTGGGGCCCGGGTTTGACTCGATGTCACCACACTGTAGCAGGAAAGCGACCATGAACACAAGCAGAACTGCCACGGGTGCACTGACGGACACAGCACGGATACGCATGGCTGCCTTCTCCCTGGCACGTTTTCTCATAAAAGTCAGAAAAGTCCAGTATAAAGTCCCGCACTCAGCACGGAAACACACCGAATTACTGGGCATGACGTCAGGAAACAAAGTGCACATGGAGCGTGTGTGTGTGTGTGTGTGTGTGTGTGTGTGTGTGTTCTTTGTCTCTGTTCTTGCTGTATGATTTTTTAGTGGAGATACCTTTCTTCAATACCTTCTTTTTCTTTCTTGTTTCTCTTCTTAGTTTCTTCTTTCTTCCATGTTCATTATCTTAAAAAAATATAGTTTAAAGTTTTATTCATCCGTTTACTCCAGTTGCTTATAGCTACTTATAGCTAACAAATTCATTCTGCTTCCTATGAACAAAAAACAAACAAACAAACAAAAAACGAAAATGAAAACCGACTTCGGAGACAAATATTTTTTCATGCACACGCTTGTTTCGGAAGTCATTATACTTTGTGCATACAATAGAACTCATCCCCAATCACAGCCATATTACAAACCTTGCATAACCGCAACTCTCGTGGTGTGCCACTACGTCTCCCCCTTTCTATTTCCAACTCAAGATTACTAAGCATAATTCATCAAAAGCAATCACTGTACATCAGAGCGACTGAACGTCTCTAGGAACGAACTTCAGGTTCAAAGATAATAGGTGTTCCATATCGAAAATTTTAATTGCAAATAAAACAACAGTTTTATCCTAGCAAGTTAATTGATTACTTTCCAGTTTTGAATAAAAGCCCATTGGTAATAAATATTGTGTGAACTATATTCCTCGCAGTTCACATACCCTTCATTCTAATGTTGTTAATCTTGGCAGTCTTCAAATATCGATGTATTTCAGAGAAAAAGAGAGGGGGTAAGAAATCACTCAGAGGATATAAACTGGCCTAGGCCAAACTATACCCTGGGTAAGATGTAGCCCAGGTCAGTTCTTACGGGGGGGAACTCTGGCCAGGGTAAGGTCTGGCCTGTTACACCGGTAAACCCACCAATGAAAGAAAGATGAACGGACAAATATTTTGAAAGGAAAGAGGAGTCATAGCTTGAAGCACAAGTCCGAGTCCCAAAATAGATTGCCAGGGCCCCGGATCAATCCGCTGACCGGAGAAACACAAATCGCACGGAAAGAGAACTGCATGTTGTGATCGACTGAGTCAGGTTTTGATAAAACAGAGAACATACCATTATTGTCAGTGATTGAATTGACTTGAGACAGCAGATCGTTCCAATGTTGTTGCAGAGCAACCTTGAAGAAAGAAGGAGAAGTAAGGTGACAGCTGAGCAAATATCGACATGAGATGGTTGAAACCACGTACACTTCATGTGCCTGTGGCACACAGTCGAAAGAAAGGAGCCTTGTCAAGTTACACACACACACACACACACACACCACATAAACGCACGCGCACGCACACACACACACACAAACGCACGCGCACACACACACACACACACACACACGCACGCACACACACACACACACACGCACACCACACATAAACGCACGCGCACGCACACAAACACACAAACACACCACCCCTACCCCCTACTGGCACACACACACACACACACACACACACACACACACACACACACACACACACACACACAAACAGCCGTCGGACAGACAGACAGCCCAGCTGCCCCAAGCACCTCATCCCACAATCGAAAAAAGACCTCGAGCTCAAATGCCTCAGACAACACCACACGCTCATCCCCAATCCTCCACTGCCTGAGTGGGCGTAGAAGGGGAGGGAGGGAGATTTCTTGGTCTGCTGCCTTCCCGGACGTTTATTTAACCTCCTGACCTGAGAACGAGTAGGCCTGCTAATACTTTTTTTTCTCGTCCCTAACATTCTGTTCTGTATCTGGATCTGGATAATATACGTCGCTGGTGCCAAGGATCGACTATAACTGCAACTGGATATTTCCAGTTTTCTTTTTTCTCATCCATAACCTATTCTCCATCTCGGGGCCCAAGGATGCAGATGTCTGCAAAGAGAATCATTATAAACGCAACTACTCAATGCAGGGGGCAGTTGAAATGTGGAGGGCTATTGCCGTTTGGATGTCATCTGGAATTTTTCGTGCTTGTTTACAGTGTTTCTCGACTGTCTCAAAGCAGCCTCCTAAAATTAGACGGAGTTCAAAATGAAGCTATGAGGCTGATCTTTTGAACAACAAAAGATACCCCTACGGAAACCATGCGATACCAATAGCACACTCAACTGTAGGTAGGAGCCGACCGCGGGCCGAAAAACCCACCTCCACTGGGATTCGAACCCGCGTCCTCCCAGCCGTGAGTCCGCGACGCTAACCACTTCGCCACGGCGGATGGTTTAAACTAATAAAATTATGATCTTTTATGTCCAAATCAATCAGGATTAAAAAAAAAAAAATCACTCTTGCCTTACAGCACTTTCAAAACTAAGTATAATACTTAACTATGAACAGCTAACAATTTACTGGCGTTCTTTTTGTGGATTTCGCTAAAGCTTGTGATGTTACAAAGCATGATCCACTGTTTAAAAAACAACACTCGTCTATAAATCATCTCGCAGCGCATTGATATTAATTCCATCATTTCTTTCTAACCGGCAGACATCAAGCAGTATCTTTGAATACACATACGTCTTCTTTTCTTCCAAACAACTTTGCTGTCCCACAGAGTTCTGTCCTGGGTCCTCTCTTATTTTTCAGTCTACATGCATGATCTACCTTTATTCCTAAAAATACACTGCGAAATGTTTGCTGATTAGACCACTTTGGATACAAATAATGTCAATGCCCAGCAGGTTTGTCTTACCATGCAGGAAAACATAAATCTTTGGATAAATGGACTGAATTAATCATATGGGCGTTCATAAATTTTTAAAAAAACAACAACAAAACATTCTGATGATTACCACAAGGCAAAAACATAAAAATCTAACTGAAAGATTACCTTCCTATATACTGCTGACGAAAAAAAAAGAGTTGAAAATCACAAAGTTCTAGGAGTAACAATCGACAATAACCTATCATAAATCTACAGTTTACTACGATTGTTTTTTGTAAATCAAGCCTTGCATATTCAGGGGGCTGGTTATGGAATCATATCCCAGATGATCTAAAAAAAAAATCAAGTTTTCCACAATTCAAATATAATTTTCACAAATACCTTAGGAATCTTTCAAACTTAATACATCTCTGTCCTAAGACGTACTGATCACGATTCAGTGCCTCTGTTATCCTCTTCTTTTCTTCCTCATGTGACATTTTCGAACGTCTTTGTTCATAAATTGGTCATGTCCTTACTTTCATTGTACTTTTCTTTTCAGATCTAACTTGTTTTGTTTTGTTTACAGGGTGCTGGGGTGTGTTCTTTATTGGTTTGTTGTTTTGTCCTTCAGAGCTGGGTGTTTAAAAAAAACCCAAAAAAACAAACAGTTGTGCTTTCTCCACTTCCATTGTGAAATAAAAATTCGTTTCGATCCGTTCCGTTCCGTTCTCTCTCTCTCTCTCTCTCTCTCTCTCTCTCTGTGTGTGTGTGTGTGTGTGTGTGTGTGTGTGTGTGTGTGTGTGTGTGTGTGTGTGTGCATGTGTATGAGAGAGAGAGAGAGAGAGAGAGAGAGAGAGAGAGAGAGTGAGTGTGTCAGAGACAGAGACGTGGAGAGACAGGAACGGAGGGAACACTATCAATAGAACACAGATACTTTTAAACACAGGTGTAATGAGACTAATGAAATCAAATCAACTCAACTCAACTGAATTAAATTTAAAAAATAAAAATAAAAACAGCCCGGGAAAAAAACAACATCATAACTATTGTCCAACCTATTAAAAATAAAAGAGGGGGTGGGGTGGGTGAACCAACGTACAGACTAATATGAATCATTAAGTATGTTTGCATCGGTTGTTGTGCGCGCGTGCTGCCCCGGTACTCGTTTAGGCTATATGCGTGTGTGTGCACGGCACGGCTGATGCGCGCGCTCGAGTCAACCAACCGTACGTCAGTGGTAACAACGTGCTTGTGCTGTCTTGCTGTCATCTGTTTGTCACATGTCACCAATAAAAACTCTTGTCTGTCAAACGCCCGGCACAGTGCCTGTATCACAACCCGTGACAAAGATTGCAGAAATATGCTGGAACATGTGCTGATATTATATATACCGGAGGCTATCGAAAACCGGAGAAGGCAGCTTATGTTACACTGAAGGCTGCTTACGTGTGCACCATCTGTTCGTGCGGTCGAAACATAGACAGATGTAAACATACAGCTCAGTGCGTCGAAAGGAAAGCGTCAGCGGTGACTGGATTTTTACAACAAAATAGGGGGAAGGGGAGGGAAAGAAAAATGTAAAGAAAGAAAGAAGCTGATGCTATTGTTTTTTTTTGTTTTTTTTTTTTTACATCGATGCAGGCATGGCCTTCATGCAAATATAGTATACTTGCTCTTTCTGTGGTGGCATTTTCTCAGCAGCTTTGAGACTTTCTCTTTCTGACTATTTACGTGTGTGTGTGTGTGTGTGTGTGTGTGTGTGTGTGTATGTGTGTGTGTGTGTGTTGATTGCGCGCGCGCGCGCGGCGTGTGTAGATTGTATGTGTGTGTCTGTATGAATGTATGTTTGCCTCTCCTCCCACTCTCTCTCCCTGTCTGTCTGTCTGTATTGATCTGTCTCTCTTCCTACTGGCTTTCTCTGTCTCTGTCTCTCCCTCCGTCTCTCGGTCTGTCCAGTCTGCCCGTCTCTGACGCTGTTTGTCTGTTTGCCTGCTTGTCTATATCATAAAAATTATGTTCCCATAGCGTCTATCTGTCTGCCTGTTTCTCGATCTGTCCCTGTCTGTCTCTAACTGCCCTCCCCCCTTCTCTCTCTCTCTCACTCTGTATCTGATTGCCTGCCTGTTATCTGTATGCCTGTTTCTCCGTCTGTCTCTCTGTCTCACGGTCTCTCTGTCGGTCTATCTCCACCACTCTCTGCGTCTGTCTGTCCGTTCGTCTCCATCTCTGTCTGTCTGTGTGTCCGTTTGGTGGACGGCTGACTGTGGTGACCGTGGTGAGGTCACCCCCCACACCGTCGTCTCAGCTCCCCACTTCTCGCTCATATCAGTCAGTCAGAGTGTCCTTGTGTGTGTGTGTGTGTGTGTGTGTGTGTGTGTGTGTGTGTGTGTGTGAGCGCCAGTGTAGTGTGCGCCAGTGTGTGTTGTGTGTGTGTGTGTGCCTGTGGTGTGTGTGTGTGTGTGTGTGATGTCGGGGCGTGTTGTGCGGCCGTGTGTGTGTGTGTGTGTGTGTGTGTGTGTGGCCGTGTGTGTGTGTGTGTGTG
>NC_134879.1:10194809-10254809 GCF_041734735.1 Babylonia areolata
AACAATTTATTTTGATGAACAAATTGAAAATACTGATAATTATTAGTAATGATTTCAGACAGGTGTACCAAATCGAGCTCTGGACATTGGCTGTGCTGTGGGACGATCAACCTTTGAACTGGCTCGGAAAGTGGACGAAGCCATTGGTGTTGACTTCAGCCAGGCTTTTGTGGACGTGTGCAAGGAGTTGAAAGAGCGAGGCACCATGGACTACAAAATGACGACAGAGGGTGACTTGTACTCCGAGCTTAAAGCTGTTGTGCCATCAGATATCGTATGTTGAACTTTATCAGTTTCGTGTCATGTGTGTGTGTAGAGTTTGAATGAAGCAGCATTGACTTGTTATTATTAGGGCCTGTCTGACATAGTCTGTTTTTGTCAAACAATAAATGAAAAATAAACTGTAGTTTGTAATGACATGAAAGTTGATAGTTTATGTTACCTCAGCATAGTGCAGGCCACTCAAGTAGAATATTGTAAAAAGTGATGATCTTATTACATTTTAATTTTTATACTTTTGACTGTAAAAGTCCATGAGTCACGAATGGAAGTTGACAGTCTCACAAAAAGTATGTTTGTTCCTTCAGAGGACATTATGATTATCATATCACAGGTGATTCTAGTTTGAAAAACAAAAAACATTTTGAGTGAACCAAATTATTTTAACCTGCAAAATCCAGGTTTTTCCACTGATGATTTTGTATACAATTTATGAAGGATAAAAATAAAGAGTAAAAATACCGTCTGCTTCTTTGCAGGTTACAGCTGGAACTCATTTCACAACTGCCAGTATATTATGCAGCATAAGCATCTGAATGGACAGTCAGGAAGGCTCACAATAATCATTAAAAAAAATTTAAAGCCAGAGTCCACAACACAGTTTTCAATACATGTGCCCAACTCGTCTGTTACAGAACCGAAAGAAGACAATGTTTGTACAAGGGGATGCATGCAACCTCCCTAGCAGCCTTGGGCAGTTTGGTGTCATTCTGGCAGCTAATTTGGTGTGCCGCTTACATCATGCTCGTCAGTTCCTGAGGGATTTGGCCTCCTTAGTAGCACCTGGTGGTATCCTGGTTATCACAGCTCCCTACACCTGGCTTGGACAGTTTTCTGACAAGGTAACAACATTGTCTGTGCTTGTTCCTGTTAATGACAAGTTTTCACATTGGCAGATTTGCTGTGGCCGAGTGGCAAGGTTGGGCTAAATGTATGTCTTAATTGTGTGTGAAACTCGCTTTGTGTGGAGTATGGAGGGTTCAGAGGTGGAGGAGGATTGGATTTGTGTGTGTGCAAGAGTGCAGTGTGTGCATGAGTGAGTGTGTGTGTGTGTGTTTATAGATTTTGTTTTGTTTATTTTGCCATTACCTTCCACTGTTGTAACCATTATTATAATATATTTGACCACACTTGTCACTGTCACTGTTACTGTCACTCGTCCTGAAACCTTGTTTGGTTGTGGGGGTACTGCACTGCTGAATGTATCACCGTTTTCCATTTCTGGCAGTTGTGGGACAGGGCCAAAGTTTTGGCAAAGCCCCTCTCTGCCCACTCAGTGATGTTTACCCATTTCTTTCATCACCATAAAGGGACTATAGGTGTCTTCTTTGCTCACTTGAACCAATGGCTCTCTTGGTGCTCATCACACTCAGTAGATCACAAAAACCTTTCCATCATGGACTACACAAACTTCCTTGCCTTTCTTTCTTCCTCCAAAGGCCTCTCTCCTTTGGCAGTCCAGGTTCACTGGGCTGCTGTCAATTCAACCCTTCAACAGCTTAGTGGCCCATCTTTCTCAGGCAAGCCCCTTCTCAGGGTAGTAATACGTGGGGCTTCCCTTAGAAGTTAGTCATGCAAACAAGCCACATATGACACCTTCATGGGACCTATTCCTTGTCCTACAGTACCTACGCAAAGCTCCATTCCAGCCTCTTGCTGTAGCCCCTTTCAAACTTCTGGCAATGAAAACACTCTTCCTCATCTTTCAGACCTTGGGCAGGAGATATAGGTCTATTCCCTTAGTCTTAGTGGCCTCCCACAAGACTGCATTTGAGCAGAAATGATCTTTTTCCACCAGATCACTCCCAGACTTTCTAGTCAAAAACCAGCCCCCAGATACACAATCTCCCGTCATTTTCACAAAACTTCTATCCTCCATCTATGCCCCAGACAATGAGAACTATTTCTTGTGCCCCATCAGGGCCAGGCATGTCTACCTCAAGAGGTTGTGACCTTTCTGCTCGTCCAAACAATGCCTGTTCATTCGTTGGAACCTTGACCATTCTTGTGACATTGCCAAGATATCTCTGTCCCGATAGCTAGTAGATGCTATTAGAGGTGCTTACACACATGCATCGTTGGAACTGGATGCCTCTTTGGCCAGAGCTCATGAAATAGGGCCTGGTCCTCTTTTACGCACTCCAGGTGGCCTGCTACAAGAATCCTCCAACCTTCATTAATTTCTACCTGAGGGATGTCTCATGCTTATGGGATGACGGCTCCAGGGGCATCACCTCATCAGTAGTTGCCCAGAAAGCCACCTCCACATCCAGAAGATAGACATGCTAGCCATCCATCCTTGACATGCCAGTCTGCACCAGTCAACCATGGTAGAGCATGTATAATTTAAAGGATTTTTTTTTTCCCTAAAATTATATTTATTCTAACATACTTACCATGACCCACAATAAATAGCCTCCCATCCTCCCCACTGCTCTTTTCTGTATGCTGCGCTGTTGATGGTTGAATGCCATCAGAAGAGGGCACTCTACAGACATGCTCAGGGGAATTAATATACTGTGGGAAGGTAACCAGCCACATCAACTTTTGATTCCACCCCATAAGTGAGGAAGTAGTTTGCACAGGACAAGGAATCAGAACCCTGCCAGAGTCCACACAATTGGGTCACAGTATGTTAGATTAAACATAATTTCAGGGGGAAATTTTCACACACACACACACACACCAACATGCACACACACACACACACACACAAGTTCAAAGAGGTAAGTATAACACATGTCTAAAAAGCACAGATCTTTATCTGTTGCATGTGACTTTCTCATTAATCATTGAGTGTTTTTCAAAGTCACACTTTTTTGGTTTTGTTTTTCCTTCTCTTTGACAGTCTGAGTGGCTGGGTGGATACAAGGACAGAGATGGCAATGCAGTTACTGGGTTTGACACCTTGAAGAAAGAGCTGGATTCATCATTCATCCTTCTAGAGGACCGTAACCTGCCTTTCCTGATCCGAGAAACTGCTCGCAAGCATCAGTGGACTGTGGCTCATGCTACAGTGTGGCAGCGCAAATAAAGCCAGCCTGTATCCAGGATCTTTGGACAGTTGCCTTTGTGTTACTTCGCGTGCTGACCTGTGTAATCATGTAATATAGTTTTAGTTCTGTGTAACATTTCTTAGCTCGTTGTTCCTGGGAATTATGGCTGAAAATGATTTGATGACTGTTATTATGAAGGGGTGGAAATGAATTGAAGATGAAGAAAAGTGATGGGTCCAGTGTTTGGTTGTCCAGTGTGTTGATGGATCTTGTGCTTGGTTGTGAAGTGTTCTCAAAGTAATTGCGTGAAATGAAAGAGGGACAAAAGGGAATGTTGGAGTTCGATGACCCAGTAATGAACATGTTGAAAGTTTGATTTGTAGTAATACTGCAGAATAATTGATGTAGAAGTGAAAAGTGTGATTTGTTGATTTGTCATTAGCTTAATGCGATTTATGTGTGACAAATTCAGGAGAGTTAGAGTAGTTTACACATAATAATTGTGTTGCATTTTTAAAGTTTGTGGACATTACAGGGAAGTTCATCTTTGGCAGCACTGGTTTTGGGTAAAGAATGTGCATGCAAGGCTATAATTATATACTCTTCCATATTTGATATGTAATTGTTATAAATAGGTGCCATGTTGCATTTACTAGAATATGCACTCATTTGAGAGCCAGATATTCTCGTAATGTACTTGAAAATCAGCTTCAGGATGACTTGGGTTTTTTTTCTCAACTCTGATATTGTCATATATGTGCCTTTAAATTAACATTCCTTTGACTTGGCAGAAAAAAGTTCTTTAGTCAGAGATGGTTGTTGGTGAGAATTACTGCAAAAGACTTTGTAAGAAATAATTTCTTTGCTTTTAGTTACAAGTCATCATCAGTTTTTTCTGATTTAGTCATTGATTTATTCATTTTATTAATGAAACCAAATCTTTCCTTTCTAAGGCTTTCATCTTCTGTTAACGCAGTGCGTTTTAGGAGTTGGGAATCAGTGATCGTTGTTGATATTTTGGATCACTTGTTCTGAAGCAAGCAGACTGTGAGGAGTAAGGAAGATGGTCTTGATCAGTTCTAAAATGGCTGATTGAATATAAAGCATAGAAAGAACAAAGGAATCTTTAAATCAGTTTATAAAGGATAACAAACTAAAATCATTGGCTGTGAAGATGCTACATACATTGATAGGGTTAAGGGGAGGTGTGTAGTTTAGCATTATCTTTGACAAGGATTTGAATTCAAGTTGTACGCGGTTAAGCTTGTTGATGTTCTCCTTTTGAACAGAAAATTCCTTTGTGAAGTTGGTGTGGTAATTTTCTGTTGGTATAAGAGAGATAAGGAGAGGATGTATGGGCATGCATAGTGTTTGTGTGCATTTTTGTAGTTTCAGCTGTATGTGGATGTAAATTGTAAAATAAACAAACAAGTTTTACCATCAAAGGCAACTCAAGTCAACCATTTTCAAACTGTTGAAGCGAATTGTTGTTGATTGTTAAAGTTGGAAAGTGTTAGAGTGTGGCTAATGGTGCAGCTTTCTGGCACTCTTTAGTCTCTAAGATGGAAAAGACACCATTGAAATAGGTTCTGGTCAACAGTATGGAAGAAATTTAGAAGACTATCAACACAAAAATGCCTGGATCTATGCAAAAGTAGGTAAAATGTGTGCTCAATGTTTGATTATTGTAAATGATGCTGGGAACTTCGAACTGACTCACAATTTCCTGAAAAGACTGCCAGTTTACTGTAGACAATGAAGAAATTTGTGGCCTGATTAAATTCCTGCATACATTCAGTATACTAAGGAATGAATGTCCCTTTTAAATGGAAGTGGTGTGGGTGTTACTGGTGATGTGTATGGTGCAGGTGAGGTGTATGTACTGTTCGTTTTCTTGGGGTATATTTTGTTGTTGCAAATTTATTCACAAATGACATGCAAAATGGATGAGCAAGTTTTGTTGTTAAAACAGTGCAGTTTGAAAGCGGGTGTTTCAAGGTGGTGTTTTTTGCTACTGAGATTGATGGTTACAGTGTATATTCAAGGGTGAAGTGCTTGCATAATAGAAATCATACAAACTTCAGCTACCAGTTGAGTTGCCCAAGCACAATTACTTTGAATGGGTTCACATTATATTTTTTTTCACTTGATATTTTCACATGCTGTTTGCAGGTCTGTCCTTGAACCAGACAAAAACATTGTGGTGGTCGTTAGTTTTCGTTGTTACTTGAGATATTTTGGTGTTGGTTTTGAAAAAGTATATATGGATGTTGCCTTTTTTTTTCTTTTTTTTCTGATTTTTGGACAGTATGAAGATTATGTTAGGAAGCATGAGTTTCTGGGAAAAGTGATGGGTTTTTTGTGTGTGTGTTTTTTTTTTAATAATGGTTTAACACCAGAGATAACATGAGAGATATTAGCTTGATAGATGACCTGAAGCTTTTTGGATGACATTTAGTTTCTTATCAATCTATGTCCAGTACTCTGCAACAGGAAAAAAAAGATGTTGATTACATGACTCAGTTCTTGAACTTGAAAGCTTTTATTGAGATTACAGCTTTTGTAATTTAGAGTTTGGATAATGTACAAGTGATAAGTATTACAACTGGGTTTTTGTGTGTGCTTTTTTGTGTTTTTTTATTGATAGGTTTTTGTTATTTAGATTTTAGATTGTGTACTAGTATTAAGTATTCAAACTGTTTTAGATTTTATAATTGTCATTCATAAAATGAAAATCTTCATAAAAACTTAGATTGCATTTTACTTATGTGAAAATAGATGGAAAAAATAATAAATGTTCTCGTGTGATTTTTGAAAAAAAAAAAAAAAAAAGGTTTGATATTGCTCTTAACCATAGGACATGGATGAAAGTATTTTGTATCATTTTGCTTCCTGTTTCCTGTGAGTATCCATCATGTAACCAGAATTTGTTTTCCTTTCTTCCACTGTGATCTTGATAAAACAACACTGTTGCTTTCTTATTTCATTGTTGTGATGTCAGCTTATTTTATTATGAATCGTCAGGCCATGCTTTTGGTACTGCATTGAATATTTCATTGATTGAACTATGTCTTTGATAGCTAATGTGCATATAAATGATCTCTTATTTTATGGGGTTTTTTTTTTTTCAACATTCCTGACACACCCATGTCATGTTTTATTGTCTGTAATCAGATTGAACTGAAATAAGAATGTTCACGTCATTTTCATGTTTAACTGAAGCCAGATTTATTAAAGCTCAACTGAAAGGACATGCTTTTATTTGTGGTAAGAAATCCGAGCATTGTTAAAAAAAAGTGGTTTTTTTGTTGTTTTTTTAAAAGGACAAAAACATGCACAAAAACATTTGTTGAGACAGACTGACAGGAAAATACTTCGTGAAAGTGATTGTCAAATAAACAGTAAATGAAAACTTCAAAATGTTTGTTGCAATTTTTGTTTTTACTCATTTTCATTCAATACAAGATTTATCAATATTATCATTGAATTTATATCATATTTATCAATATTATCAAATGGCCACCCAGGCTTCTGTTCTTTTTGTTGTTGTTGTTGATTTGCTAACTCTTTATTGTTAACTAGTTTTAAAAGAAAACAAATTCCAGATGTTCTTGATGCATAATGTAACATCTTAAATAAAGTTTGATATCTGAAGCTATACATACTTCTGGGTATGTTATGTACGTGTGATGTTCAGAGCATCACCTGCACTCACACACACACACACACACACACACACACACACACACACACAAATTGTGAATCCAAAGTTGTGTTCCTAGAAGTATGAAGGCATATCAAGGTGCAAGTACAGCTCAAGCAAGGTAGTTCTGAAGCAGAAGTAATAATAATAATGGTATTTATATAGCACTGAATCTTGTGCAGAGACAAATCAAAGCGCTTTCGCACCAGTCATTCACACACATGCATAACTCTAAAACTGGAGAAACTGAAGACAAAGAAGAGGCAGGTAAGAGAGGCTGTCTTGGGAAGAGGTGAGTTTTAAGGCCAGACTTGAAAGAGCTGAGTGCGGAGACCTGACGAAGCGAAAGAGGAAGTTCATTCCAAGTGCAAGGTCCAGAGGCAGAAAAAGAACGGAGGCCAACAGTGGAGTGTTTGAATCTGGGTATGTGTAAACAGAGTGGATCCAAGGCCAATCGAAGATAACGAGATGGGATGTAGAGGTGAAGGCAGCCACAGAGATAGGAAGGGGCAGATTTGTGAATACATTTATAACATCGAGTGCTGATCTTGTTCTTCATTCTGTGTGAGACAGGGAGCCAATGGAGATGTTGCAAAAGAGGAGTGATGTGCTCAGATCTTTTCTTTCTGAGGACAAGTTGGGTAGCAGAGTTTTGTATGCACTGAAGGGACTGAATGGATGAAGCAGGCAAACCAGACAATAGAGAGTTACAGTAGTTAATGGGAGAGAATGAAAGAAACAACAAGTAAAGTACAGCACCTTTGAAAAGATTTGGAGTGGAATTTTTCTATATAATCACAAGACACTGAGAAGTATAAATATTGACAAAATTGAACTTTTAATGTACAGTTCTGTGAATAAAAACGAGCTTCAGAGGACAGTAATCAGAATTGCATATTTCTCTCAGCATATTCAGCTACTCAGCATTCTCATACTCGGTCAAACAAAAAAAGAAACCTGACTTTCACGTTCATGAGTTTGACCTTTTTTTAAGTATTGTTTTATTCTTGTTCTGTTAAAGCACATTACATATACAGATGGTTCAAACACCAAAGATCAGTCTGGTTGGGGGTGCACTACAAAGCAAAATGGAAAATCAATCAGGGAAGAGAAGGCTGTGTACATGTGATAAGGGTCCACAGTGCTAACATCTGTCATCTTTTTTTTATATTTTTATTTTGTTTTTAGTATCAGTTAACAGCAGATTGAAGGTTTTCACAACTGCATTTCAAAACATCCTCAATCTTTATATCACAGAGTTAATCATGGTGGTATCACAGGAATATTATTAGCCTCTCCTCTCCAGTGACTTCAGTTTTTCAGTCCAAAGTCTCTTCATTGATGTCACTTTCATCGTGTAGAGTTTGGAAAGCAAGCTTCATGGACATGGCGACAGTGACCACTGCCATCAGCTGGAGACTGAGTTCTTCATGTCCATCCGTTTGCAGTTGTTTGACCAGCTCCATCCACTGAGAGTGGGACGTCACATCATCGCTCGACACAAGCTTGTGCAACATCTCCCCTCTGGGCATTCCTTCTGGAACAGTTTCAGTTTGAAGAATGTGTTAAAGCATGTGGATGTATATATGCTATACCAATTCTGCTGTTAAAAAAAAAATCTGACTTTTTGTCTCCTAGGAACAAAAGTCAGAAAATAATTTGGTAAAGTGTGGATGGGGAGATGGGATCCAGATGTGTAACACTGGTCATGCTGCAGGTTCAGAAAATGTCATATGTCATGCTGCACTCCAGAAAATGTCATAATATGTCATGCTGCAGGTCCAGAAAATGTCAATATCATGCTGCAGGTCCAAAAAATGTCATAATGTCATGCTGCAGGTCCAGAAAATGTCATAATGTCATGCTGCATGTCCAGAAAATGTCAATGTCATACTGCAGGTCCAGAAAATGTCACAATATCAGGCATCAGAATGGTCTGCGATCCGCTAATTTCAAAGGATTGGGAGACCAACGACCGCGGTTTCGTCTTGGGCAGCTGTGGATTAAATCATTCATGGAGCGTGATCTTATTCTCAAATGGTATCCTTGAATGGCTTGCTCTGTTTTTGTGAACAAATTGTATTCTTAAACGGCACATTCTGTTATTGCACACTTCGTGCAAACAAGTGTCTGTGCCATCTTTATCAGTATTTAATTGCTGTCATGTCTTCCAACATCCACCGAGATTTGGACGCATACAATGACAGTGGTTGCAGCAGGGACTGGCAGTGGTCATAGTGCTTGAAAGTATTCACTTTTGGTGAAAATGGTAAAGAGGAAAAGGAGCACAATGGCCTGTGGACTTGGAAGGTCGACATGCCAGGGAAAGCATGATGCATTCTGTGCAATGTTGATTTTGTTTAAGGATTGTGGGGTGTGACAGCGCATGTGTGTATGTAAGAAATATTTGGCATGAGTGTAACATTTCACTGACAATTCTGACACATTAGAATAAGTACAATACTCTCAGGAAAGGCCTTTAACCTTTCCCGTACGTCGCCTAAAATTTTGCGCGCCGTACATCGTGGGTGTGCAGAAACCCATGGTTTCTAAGAAGGAATGACCCCTCGCTGTACGTCGTGGGTGTGCAGGCACCCATGGTTTCTGTGTACGAACTAACCCTTCGCTGTACGTTGTGGGTGTGCAGGCACCCATGGTTTCTGTGTACGAACTAACCCTTCGCTGTACGTCGTGGTTGTGCAGGCACCCATGGTTTCTGTGTACGAACTAACCCTTCGCTGTACGTCGTGGGTGTGTAGGCACCCATGGTTTCACTGAAGAAATAAGACCTTGCCGTACGTCGTGGGTGCACAGTAACCCACACCTGTCCGTAAAGCAAATTTGACTTTTCTTCAGCAGACTTGCATGCGCAGTTTCCACTTGTGCGTGTAGGCTATTTACTCCAGTGCTTGACCAGGCGCATTGTGAATAAGTTTTGCCCGTGAGAAGAGAGTGTTGTTACTTACAAAAAACGGTTTTTTTGTTTTTGTTTTTGTTCTGTGTGTGTGTGTGTGTGTGTTGTTTTTGTTGTTGGTTTTGTTTTGTTTTTAGCGGCTACACGCCCATCCTCTTTCGGTCAAGGCTATCCCTAGCCAGTGCTGATATTTCCAACTAGATAAAAAGCTGTCAATCAGTTGCTCCCGATCATTCTCTACAAGAAAAACAGTTCATTCAATATTGTTGAAGATATCTAGTGCAATAAATATTGTTTTCTGAAATTAGTTACAACTTTAGAGTAAAACTTACCGCAGACTTGAACTGGGATACGATCAACAAAAGACAAGGTCACTCTGATCTCTCTCTGTAGCGAGCCCAAGTGACGTCACGTCGACAACGCGTGGCGCGCAAGCTTTGCATGGGTGGCTCCACACCCACGACGTACGGTGTGCAAGGTTTATTCTTTGGGAGTATGGGTGTCGTCACACCCACGACGTACTGGGACATTAATTGATTAATAACTTCTTTGTTTATGTATAAAAGAAAATAATGTTCAGTGGATATGTAGTAAACTATATTATGGACAAAGTCATGAAATTATGTGGAAGTGGCTTCAATATTACTTGAGTTACAGAGCAAAAACACTTGTCTGGGTGATTTCACACCCACGACGTACGGGAAAGGTTAAATACTGTAAGGTTTCTAATTTCTCTTCAGTTTTTTGGGGGGCTTCGCATCCCTAGCCCCCATTTACACTACTGGGGCCTCGGCAACCCCTGGACCGCTGTCTCCTTCAGAGGATTGGACTCTGGGGTATTCTGATGCCTGGAATGCCATGCAAAAATGTTTGAATAAAATGCAGATTGGACTGGAGGCAGATTGGATCCAGAAGCATAGTATTCATCGTTCAGCAGTTCAGGTTTCAAACCTTTACCAAGATGTTCAGAATGAGATGAAATAAAAACTGTGTTAACCAAGGTTTTAGTTTTAGAAAGTAATTAAGACAGCATTCCTCTACACTTTGATCAAATATCTGCTGAGAATGAAAAGTGAAAGTTTTAGAGTAAGCATTTTTTTTTTTTTTATATAGACGTCACTCCTCCTAGAGCTTGATTACATGCAGTGGATGACATTGGCTACATCCAGGTTTTATCCACTTTTTCAATGTCAGTATGAGTAGGTCGTTGTTTTTCCAGCCAAACTCAAGAGCTGGGATAACAAAGAGAAATTTACTCTCTGCTGCCTTCCAAATCTCAATCAAGTTAATAGGAAACACATATTGTGAAACCCAGGTTTCAAACCCAGATTTATTACTATTCTTTCCCAACCCACACACCCACCCACAAAACATAAATCTTCCAGATAGGTTCAGAAACCAAGAAGGAAAAAACCCAAAAAAACCACAGATTTGACATCCAGACCTATTACCACCCCCACTATCACCCCCCACCCTCTCCATGAGATTTACACAGTTCTCTCCCTTTGATGGGTGCCACCTGCCTCACCTGGCTTGGTGGACAGCGGGGTGTACACCAGCTTCTGCAGCCAGTTCTTGCCCATCTCCCACTGACCGATGCGACACAGCTCGACCAGCACCACCCCCATGGGCAGCAGCGGTCCTCCTCCCTTCACACCCTTGCTGCCTCCTCCCACCCCCTCCTCTGCATCCTGGTCCTTCAGGAGGATGTCGACCAGCTGCACAGAGGGGCACTGGGCCAGCAGCTTGAGGAGCACATCCTGGTCCAGGACTCCTTTAGCCTGTGCATGCTGCAGGGCCATCTGCACCTTGCCCTGTTGCAGCAGGCACAGCATGATGTCGGGGTGGGACCTCTGGTGCTGGAAGACGTGCTGGGCCAGGGCCTGGGCACCACACATGCAGGGCACCTTGCAGGAGCAGTGGTCACGGATCAACTGACCCATCTCCACAGATGGGGTCAACCTGAAAGGAGAAATGATAAGATTAATGAACGACAGGAGCACAGGTGAAAAAATTAATTTGGTGGTTAAAAGGTTAACGATGACGGTCAACCTGAAGGGACCCAAGCAATAATTTTCTAAATCAAATCATGTTGCTTATATTCCAGCTGACTGCAAAAGGGCCTGTCAGTTTTTAAAACCGGTGAAAATGAGCCCAATACCAATATATGTTTCAGACCATGTCAAATTTAAATCCAGTTTCTTCTTCATTCATGGGCTGTGACTCCCACATTGTATACTAGAGTGGGCTTTTACGTGTATGACCGTTTGTACCTCCACCATGTATGCAGTCACACACCGTTTTTTGGGGGTGCATGTTGGGTATGTTCTTGCTTCCATAACCTACCAAACACTGACATGGATTACAGGATCTTTAATGTGCGTATTTGATCTTCTGCTTGCATATACAAAGGAGGGCTCAGGCACGAGCAGGTCTGCACATCCACTGACCTGGGCGATCGGAAAACTTTCCATCTTTTACCCATGAGGCACTGTGACTGGAATTCAAACCTGGGACCCTCAAACTGAAAGTCCAATGCTTTAATATTAACCCTTTTGCTGCAAGGAAAATAAGATTTAAGTGAAATCTATTTGCCAGGGTTTTTTCGCAAAAAATGGGTATAAATTTTCAAAAAATTCTGTGCTCTTTGTTATTGGAGAAAGACCCATAAAAGTATATATTTTCTGAAAGGTAAATGAATAAAGAATACAAAACACATGCTGTTTTCCCATTTTATGTATTTTTAGTGACATGCTGTTGTTTTGAAATCAGTGTTTTGTTTTTTGTCACATTTTCAACTTGTTCATTACAAACATTAGTCAGGTAATTTGCACAAAAAAATCATATTTTCTGGACAAATGGATATCTGCAAACACAAAATCATACTAGAACAACCACAATATATATATATATTTTTTTAAGAGATAGATACACAATATATTGTGACTTCTCCAAGTGATAAGATGGATGTGAGGCCACGCCCCCTCAGTCTCCATCCCCCCTCCTCTTCACCCCTCTCACACGGTCACTTGATACAGTTCTCATCAGACCGCGTTGGCTGCGTGCCAAGAATATTGCTCTGCTGCTAATTCGGTCATGTCGACTGCTAACAGTTCAGCCGGCATCACTCACTGACAGTTGCATCTTGGCCACTCTCTTGATTGCTCCCTTTATTTTTTTTATCAAATTGTCCTATAAATGTTCATCACTATCTTCTCCTTCGAATTTACGCTTCAATTCTTTCTGAGCATCAGCTAAAGAAAGAAATCTTGGTTGATTTAGTTCGTCACGATCGCATGTCTTGAGCACGGCGTCAGTCCGACATTTTGTTGAGCGAGCGAGGAGAGAAGTCAGGCAAACACTTGGACAGTGACCCAACCAAAACGTTCAAATAAAGGACTGCTTCATGACGTAGATGGGGTTTCTAGCTATGAATAGAATCTAGAGAGATTCCCCAGGCTAAAGCTACCACGATTTTTGTCAACGAAGTGAATGCAAACCAGGGAAATGTCAGAATATTTCGATGACGAGTTATCTTGTCATTGTGGCAGCGAAGCATACGTGCTTGCCATGACGAGTTATCTCATCATGCAGACAGCCTAGGGGTTAACCACTCGGCAGCTGCGCCCATCAAATCCAGTTTAAAGCACTGACTGCCTTCAGGAACTGAAGAAGTGTCCAGAGTGACCTCCTGGAAATAACAGCCTGTTTATGTTTTGAATAAGTTTATGAACAACAGGAGTTAAGCAAAAATTAAGTTTGTGGTTACATCGATGACAATGACTGATTATGTCTGAAAGAAAAAAATGAACTCAACAACATTTCCAAAGAGAGAAGACCCCTGAACAACATAGCAGTTAATTACTGTTATGCACTGACTTATTTATTTATTTATTATTATTATTATTATTATTGCTTCCTTTTTTTTTCTTTTTTTTTCTATATCACAATTATTATTTATTTATTTATTTACTTATTTATGTACACTTATAGTTGACTTCAGCAAGTTTTTGCACCTCATACATGTACATATTATTAGTAGTGGTATTAGTTTTTTGGTTTTGTTTTTTTTTTCTATTATTTATTCACCTTTTTTTTTATTTTTAAATGTATTCATCTATTATTTATTCAATTTTTTTTTCTTTTCTTTTTTCTCAAGGCCTGACAAAGCGCGTTGGGTTACGCTGCTGGTCGACGGTCAGGCATCTGCTTGGCAGATGTGGTGTAGCGTGTATGGATTTGTCCGAACGCAGTGACGCCTCCTTGAGCTACTGAAACTGAAACTGAAACTATGCACTGATTGATCACTGCACTTGACTTGTGACAAAGGCGACAGCCGAGTACAAACTGATCTTCCAATTTTTTCTACTGAAGTTGCGTTAATGACTGACAATAACCAAAGAGCAGTGTGATCCTTCCCAAGTTTTTCAGCTAAAGTTTCAGGTCAATGGATTCATCTTCTTTATGTAAAGTTTAAAATCTTTGTTTAAAAAGACTGTCTTTCTTTAGTTTTACTGTTTTTTTGTTTTGTTTTTCAAAACTGGCTTCTGAAACCCCAGTCTCCAGTTCCCCTCCCCTCTCCCCCCTTTCCCCATTTCTTATAACGTGGAAAGAAAAGTTATATTGAAATAACCAGCAGTTCTTATAGTGATTATCATTTTTATGCATGTTACAAAACAGAATGTTGCCCATGTGGGTTAAAAAAAACAACTGACAGAGACATGACCTTGTATATAACACTGAGTATTGTAATTGTCAAGGTCACTCACTTATCCTGTGTGAGCCAGTGGTAGATGAGGTCCAGACGATTCTCATTCAACCCAGCCTTGGCACAGTCCAATGAAAGACCCTCATTGGGTCTGCTAGCCGCTGATTTGACCGAGGACATCATGGCATCACAGAAGGCCAGCAGGGGTGACCGACCTTGGTACCCTGCCTTCACATCTAACAAAACAGATCGTCACACAGACATTGTAGAGCCACAGAGGCAATCTGACAGCAAGAGTACAAAATTACCTCGTTACTATGCGTTCTCTTATTCTGGAAACTTTATGAAGAAAGTATTTTTTTTCACTCAGATCAAAATATAATTGAAATATACAGGTAAGTTCAAACTTTTGATTCAAAAGTTTGATGCTGAGTTAGCAAACTTTCTTCTACATAATTACCACCTTTTGTTGTGAAGATGAAGCGAGCTGCAATAACAAGAATCCAGTCTGGGTACATAAATAATTTCTCTGTCAGTAATTTTATTTTCAGCCTCTCCATGCTGCACATTTTGCTTGTCTTAGCATGTTTGATTGGTTAAAAGAAATCCATGTTTGCTTGCTTATCAAGATAACCTTTACTAAGTCATTCCATATATTGCGTGTAAAAAAATCTCAGAGCTATGAATATCTGATGAATAACATTTGTCTTCCAAACACACCTGATGGCAAATAGAATACTTTAATGTTACATTTGAATTGGCAGAAGTGTGTGCCATCAGTCTGCTATTTTCTTTTCCTGACAAATCATTTTCAACACCTACAATTAACATGCCAACACACAAGCTCACACACATTTACACAGATACACAAGGACATGCATGCTTGCAAACACACACACACACACAGACTGAGCTTCTAACAACTTTTGTGTTGTGTGATGCCATTGATAACAAGTTTTTCTTTTTACAAAAGTATGACTGTATTTTTCTCTGATAACTGAACTTTACAGAACAAAGTTTGAAAACAAAAATCACCACACAAAGCACCTCTGAATTTGGCCAACGTAGCCTGAGTTCTCAGGATGCCTTTGGGACTGTTAGCTGCATGGATGGCGGCCTCCTCGAACTTGCTGTCCTCAAAGAGCTCATTGAACTTCTCAATGTACTCCAGCATCATTTCTGCCTCCTTCTCTTTGTTGGGGTCATCGTCTTCAAAAGTGCTGGATTGGGTGGGTTCTGAGGAAGTGCCATCCCCTTGATCCCCTGCTGCTGTGGGTGCAGCTGTTTGCTCTGTACGTGCAGAAGAACGGACAGGAATATGATTAGACAAGAACTGATTTCAAAATTTAAGGAAGAGAATCGGCTTGTGGAAACGAATGTGAACATGCTTAGATATTGATAGAACACTGATGGGTGCAGCAGCTGAATGGATAGAATGCTGGACTTTCAATCTGAGGGTGACGAGTTTGAATCCCTCTTGTGGTGCCTGGTGGATTATGGACGGAGATTTTTCCGACCTCTCAGGTCAACACATGTACTGACCTGCAAGAGTCTAAACCCCCATTGTATGCAGAAGATCCAATACGTACATTAAAACCCCCTATGATCCATGTCAGTATTTGATGTGTTATGGAAACATGAACATACCTAGCATGCATATCCCCGATAGATTATGGCTGCCAACATGGCAGGGTAAAAATGGTCTTGCAAATCCATTCATACATATGCGTGCCGCCCAGGAACACAGAAGAAGAAAAAGATGCAAATCTCCCACACAGCCTTCCCATCTCACTGACAGAGTGGATAGCTGTTAAGGATTACTAAAACAGACTTTGCAGGTGATATGTTTTCTTCCCCATTTGATAGTATTTTTCCCATTCATCTGTTTCACACTTTGGAAGAAAATTCTTGTTCATTTTCTTTTCTTGAAAAACTATGCAGAAGAAATTAGTCACACATGCCTGAATATTTGTATTTTGTATTTATCTTTTTTGTCACAACAGATTTCTCCGTGTGAAATTCAGGCTGCTCTCCCCAGTTTTATTTGTTTTTGCTATCTACAGAATTTTGCCAGGGACAACCCTTTTGTTGCCATGGGCTCTTTTACGTGCGCTAAGTGCATGCTGCACACAGGACATCTGTTTATCATCTCATCCGAATGACTAGAATCCAGACCACCACTCAAGGTCTAGTGGAGGGGAAGAAAATATTGGTGACTGAGCCGTGATCGAACCAGCACGCTCAGATTCTCTCACTTCCTAGGCAGATGCATGACCTCTAGGCCATCACTTCACATATAAAGTATGGCCGCTTAAATGGCATGGTAAAAGTGATCAGATATGGAAAAGTTTACTTGTAGAAAAACTGGTAAATGCGAGTTGCAGCCCATGAATAAGCCAATTCCTTAAAAACATAAGGCATAAACACACAAACATACACAAACTTAACTGCATCTGCACAGACACACATACATTGCAATGATGTAGGGTTATACTTCACTTTATACTCAGTAATCAGTCCACCACTTGCAAGAGCAGAATGTTCATATGTTGTGTGATGTCAGTAACCAAAGCTGGGCCAAAGAGACACACTGATGTTCCTCAGGCATTTTTTCAGATGTGCCTGCCCATGACACCCTTATGACAAAATTCTGGTGGGTGCAAAGAAAATTCTTAAAAGAAAACCCCCAAAAGTGAGTTTATTCATGAACAAACATCTTGCAAAGTCTGTTCTGAACTTATCAACAGCAATCAGCTCCTTCTTGGTCATGAAGTTGGTTAAGACATGTCTTCACAAGAGAACACTTTTTTTTCCCATCTGCTTGCAAGTTGTGTTGGCATAGTCTGAACATTTTTTTTTCTTCTTCTGAAAATGTGAGTTGTTTCACCTTTCTCACCAGCACCCAAAGCATGCTGAAAAGCCAGCATGACAGCATCTCCCACTGTCTGATGCGGAGGTTTCACACGGTTGTAGGCTTGAGCAGCCTCCAGCGCTATCTTCAGCCTCTGACCTCGGGCCTTGAACACCTGGCTCTGCCACAGCAGCTGGTCTCGATAATTCACCTGGTACACAGGCAGAAACAGAAATCGGACAATAAGAATGACCCAGATGTGTGCAACAGCTGAATGGTTATTTGTGTTGGACTTTCAGTGTGAGGGGCCTGGGTTCACTCATAGTAACAGCACTTAGTAGATTAACTTACACAGTACGGCCAGTCCTCTCTTCTCCTCTACACAGACCCCTCAGATGTCCAGTGGGTGTCTGAATGACCCAACCTTTAGCTTCCATCGTCAGAATTGTGGTATTCTTTGTCAACATTCACCTCTTCCGTATAAGAGCCTTCCGCTTGCAATATTTGATGATGGTAATTGGGGTGAAACGCTGTTAACGTCGTCTCTTTCGCCGTTCGTATGGAGAGAGTTAAGGAGTGGAGATTTTTCCTATCTTCCAGATCAATGCAAAATATCAAATACGCATATTACAGTTCCCATAATCCATGTCTGTGTTTGGTGGGTTATGAAAAAAACTTACACACCCAGTATGCAACCACCTAAAATGCAGCATGGCAGGGTAAAAATGGTTATACACATATCAGTCACAGATAAGAATGAATGTGGGAGTTACAACCATCAAATGCAAAAAGAGAAAAGAAATGCCCCAAATACAACCGGCTGGCACACATTTGTATATGTGGATGAAGATGCTTACTTATAAGCTTATGGATATGTGCGTTCATGACAGAATGCAGACAAGGAGAGGGAGGGAGGGAGGGAGAGAGGAACAGGGGTGGGAGGATGACGACTAATGTTCCTGGAGTCAAAACCACACCCACCTTGTTCTCTAGTGTGTCTTTCAGCTGAAGTTTCTGAGTCTTGGGCAGGAAGCGTGTCTTGAGACTAATGTTCAGCTCCTTCAGTGTTCTTTCCAGTCGTTCATTCTTCTTGTGCAGCGTGGGCAGGTCTGTGGCCTCCTCCAGAGTCAGGCCTGAGACAGTCAAACAGAAAACAGCAGGTGAACTGTTGCGCTGTGTGTGTGTGTGTGTGTGTGTGTGTGTGTGTGTGTGTGTGTGCGTTGTGTGTGTGTGTGTGTGTGTGTGTGTGTGTGTGTGTGTGTGTGTGTGTGTGTGTGCGTTTGTGTGTGTGTGTATGTGTGTGTGTGTGTGTGTGTGCGCGCGCGTTGTGTGTGTGTGTGTGTGTGTGTGTGCGGTGTGTGTGTGTGTGTGTGTGTATGTGCGGTGTGTGTGTGTGTGTGTGTGTGTGTGTGTGTGTGTATGTGTGTGTGTGTGCGCGTTGTGTGTGTGTGTGCGTTGTGTGTGTGTGTGTGTGTGTGTGTGTGTGTTCGTTGTGTGTGTGTGTGTGTGTGTGTGTGTGTGTGTGTGTGTGTGTGCGGTGTGTGTGTGTGTGTGTGTGTGCGTGTGTGTGTGTGTGTGTGTGTGTGTGTGTGTGTGTGCGTGCGGTGTGTGTGTGTGTGTGTGTGTGTGTGTGTGTGTGTGTGTGCGTGTGTGTGTGTGTGTGTGTGTGTGTGTGTGTGTGTGTGTGCGTTGTGTGTGTGTGTGTGTGTGTGTGTGTGTGTGTGTGTGTGCGGTGTGTGTGTGTGTGTGTGTGTGTGTGTGTGCGTTGTGTGTGTGTATGTGTGTGTGTATGTGTGCGGTGTGTGTGTGTGTGTGTGTGTGTGTGTGTGTGTGTGTGTGTGTCTGTGTTGTAGAAGTAGTAGGTGAAGCAAGGGTGATTTTTCCTCTCTGTTTTTCAATCGTGCTGCCTAGCTTCTCATCTGTTGTAGCTGCTGTCAAAAAAACGTAGCAACAAACATTTCAAACTGTGGTCAATATGGTACAACCTATAAGAGGTCAAGCAACTTGTCTGGTCAGCCATCACTGGTGGAAAGATAAGGTGAGTGATAACAACAGTGAGCAACAGTAAGACACCATTGTTGACTGGTGTATGCATTCACGCATCAGAACTTTTGAATGAATGATCATGGAGTGAGTTTGATGGTAGTCTTTCATGTGACACTTGAGCTAATTTTGGAGTAATCAATATTTATTTTGAGAATTTATCAGCTGAAACAGACAGGAGTCTAACATGTCACTCCCACATGAGGATTTTCAAACATGGAAAGAAACAGGTGAAATGTTTAAACAGAAGGATATGTGAAATGTCTATCTTTATGCTTGCAAAGTATATGGATATGGAAAGAAATCTTCTGCAGGAAACACAAAGTCGGAACTTTTTTTAATTTTATTTGCTCTAAGACTAATTTGATATTTAATATTTGTCATATTTGTGTATTCATTTACAAACTGGCACATATGAATGCTGTTCACTTGACCCTCATTGTCGTGTCAGCGACCATCTTCATCCTGCCAACGATACTCTCCGCCTTTTGGCACGTTTTTCACATCCCTCTCATACCATCCGACCTCTGCTCTCACACTGCCACTGTCACCATGGTGAACATCAATGACATCAGAGCTTTGCTCAGCATGCCATGGCATAAACACTACAGACTACACGACGACACGACACGGCGCATCATCAGCCTGGGCATCAGCAGACCGAAAATGAAGAGAGGAACCAGAGCGGGCAGACTTTGCCATTTGTGGGGCTATGTCCCCTGCACTGACTGTCCTCCTGTCTCCGATGTCAGCCCTGCTGTTGCTGTCACTGTCACTGACAACGTTACATCTGCTGACCTGTCTGGCATATCCTCTAACGTTGTTCCCGCAGTGTGTGACGTCAGCACTACTGACAGTACCCCTGATGTGTTACCTTTTGTGTTGACACATCCACTTCATGCGGCGCTGTTTGTGCTGCTTCCAACCTCAACACACGTGTTCATGCTGACATTTTTACTTCCCGTGACACTGTCCCCTCTGATGACAATATTCCAAACTGTAATGTATCCCCTGTGATAGCCTCTGCTCCGCTTCCTACTCCTGCCACACCTGTCTCAACTTCCAGACCTTTGTCTGTCTTCCTATTGTCCTTGATACAATCAGGAGGTCAGAAAACCGAGAGGATTGGAGGATGCTGGTTGCCAGTTCACCTGTGGTGCACCAACGGTCCACAAGACTATGGGATAGGTGAAGGTGAAGGTGAACTGTCCTCCACTGTTCAGTCACCATCTTCTTCTTCCACTGTCTGTCTGACTCACCTGCTTCACCATTTGGTTCCTCTCTACTTACCTCTGATCTCTTTCATGCCTGTCTGTTCAATGCTCAATCTGTCTGCCCTGATCAAAAGACTGACTATATTTCTGATTATATTTTTGAAAACAACTTTGGTATTGTATTGAAACCTGGTTTAAGTCACAAGGTCACGAACCCAAACATAAACAACTGACCCCCCCTGGATACAAAACTATGTCACTTCCTCGACTGTCTCGTGGAGGTGGCATCACCACTGTCTACAGAGACATCTTGGAGTCTTCCCTCTCCTTCTCCCATAACCACGCCTTTCCACATGATACCTTTGAAATGCTAAAAGTCACTCTCAGTGTTCCCAGTCACTCAATCATCTTCTGTTGTCTCTATCGTCCTCCTCCTAGTCGTAAAAACAACCTAACGTCTTCTCTGTTTCACGATGAGTTCTGAACACTACTTGATTACTACAACCTTCGTTCTGGCAAACTTATCATCGTCGGAGATTTCAATTTTCATTTCGACAAACAAACTTCCACTGATGTCAAACACCGATGTCTGTCTCTGCCCACTCATTCTCTCTCTCAGTTCGTTACAGAACCAACAAACATATCTGGCCATACGCTGGACTGGCTCATCACACGTGACTGATGCCATGATTGCGTCAGTGACTGTAACTGACAAACTTTCTTCTGACCATTCTGCTGTTATATTCTTGCTTAATATTTCAAAACCTACCAGAACTAAAAAATCTGTTACTCATCGCCTGGTGCTCTTCACACTGTACACTGCTCCTCTCGCTGAAATTATCAAACGCCATAATGTCAGTCATCATTCTTATACTGATGACACTCAACTCCAGAAGAGTGATACCCCTGAAAAATTGTTGTCGCTCTTGCAAGAAACATCCAACTGCTTCCTGGACATTCAAAACTGGATGATTCGAAATAAGTTACAATTGACCGCGGACAAAACTGAAGCAATGATCATAGTAACTAAACAAAAACTGTCTTCCATCACAGTTGACACAATCAAACTTGGCAGTACATCCATCCCTCTTTCCACGTCAGTCAGGAACCTCGGTGTTGTCCTTGACAATACACCGTCCATGCAAAAATTGATCAGTCAGACATGTCAATCCTGCTACTGTCAACTGCGGCGCATCAGTTCCATCTGGAAGTATCTGTCCACTGACGCAACATCTAGACTTGTCGTTTCTCTCATTCTCTCTCGCCTTGACTACTGTAACTCTCTATTGTTTGGTTTGCCTGCTTTGTCCATTCAGTCCCTTCAGTGCATACAAAACTCTGCTGCCCTAATCATCCTCAGAAAGAAAAGATCTGAACACATCACTCCTCTTTTGCAACATCTCCACTGGCTCCCTGTCTCACACCGAATAAAGTACAAGATCAGCACTCTATGTTATAGATGTATTTACAAATCTGCCCCTTCCTATCTCTGTGGCTGCCTTCACCTCTACACTCCATCTTGCTCACTACGATCGGCTTCGGATCCACTCTGTTTACACATACCGAGATTCAAACACTCGACTGTTGGCCGCTGTTCTTTCTCTGTCTCTGGACCTTGCAATTGGAATGAACTGCCTCTTTCTCTTCATCAAGTCTCCACACTCAGCTCTTTCAAGTCTGGCCTTAAAACCCACCTCTTCCCAAAATAGCCTCCCTTCCCTGCCTCTTCCTTGTATTCAGTTTCTCCAGTTTTAGAGTTATGCATGTGTGTGAACGACTGGTGTGAAAGCACTTTGATTTGTCTCTGCACAAGATTCAGCGCTATATAAATACCATATTATTATTATTATTATTACACACAAAAGAGTTGAAAAAAGCACATATAAACAATGGATCACTCATCACTCTCTTAATCTACACACAAAAAAAGTTCAAAAACTTTTTAAAAGAAGCAGTTGTCATATTTTGTTCTGAAATGTTACATAATGATAAAAATGTTTGGGTGCAAACCTGGAATCTGCCGGCGGTCTTTCTTGACTTCACGTTTGGGTGGTTCTATCATCTCTGGTTTCTTTTCTCTTTCTTCACGTTCAGCTTTCAGTTCCTGTAACTCTTCGTGCAGCCTGTCATTCTCCTTTCTTATGATGGAAATCCTGAACAGAGATTCATAAACACACAGCTCATTACTGTTCAAAAAGTAAAAGACCAGACTTGCCATACTGTCAGATATATTCACAAATGTTCAATAATGAGATCTGATTAAAATGCAGTGGTTGTCATGTCAGTAAAAATTTAACCCCTAGGCTGCCTATATGATGAGATAACTTGTCATTCCCTGGTTTGCATTCAGTTTGTTGACAAAAATAGTGGTAGCTTTAGCCTGGGGAATCTCTCTAGGTTCTATTCATAGCTAGAAACACCATCTATGTCATGATGCGGTCCTTTATTTGAACGTTTTGGTTGGGCTACTGTCCCAGTGTTTGCCTGGCTCCTCTCCTCACTCGTTGGACTTACGCCAGCTCAAGACATGCGATCGTGGCGAACTAAATCAACCAAGACTGCTTTCTTTAGCTGATGCTCAGAAAGAATTGAAGCGCAAATTCGAAGGAGAAGACAGTGATGAACTTTTACTGGATGATTTGATAGAAAATAAAGGGAGCAATCAAGAGAGTGGCCAAGATACGACTATCAGTGAGCGATACCTGCAGTACAGATTTAGCAGACGAGAGAACGTGACCGAATTATTAGCAGGACACAGTGTGAGCGATATTCTTGGCACTCAGCCAACATGGTCTGATGAGAACTGGATGAAGTGACCCTGTGTGAGAGGGGTGAAAAGGAGTGGGGTGGAGACCTAGAGGGCGTGGCGCCACATCCATATTATCACTTGGACAGGTCACAATGCATTGTGTATCTCTCTTTAAAAAAAAAAATATATTGTGGTTGTTCTAGTATAATTTGTGTGAGCAGATATTATCCATTTATCAAGAAAATATGATATTTTAGTGCAAATTACCTGACTAATGTTTGTAATGAGCAAGTTGAAAATGTGACAAAAACCAAAACACTGATTTCAAAACAACAGCATGTCACTAAAAATATATAAAATGGGAAAACAGCATGTGTTTTGTATTCTTTATTCATTTACCTTTCAGAAAATGTATACTTTTATGAGTCTTTCTCCAATAACAAAGAGCATAGAATTTTAAAAAAATTTATACCAGTTTTTTTAATGAAAAAACCCTGGCAAATAGATTTCACTTAAATCTTATTTTCCCGGCAGCGAAAGGGTTAAAAAGCAGTGATGATGATACATCATTTTTTTCTGGTGTAATTGTTTTTATATAATAATGTAATGAGAAAGCATCTGTCAAAAGTACTGGAATGTATCATATTTAATTGTGTCAACTTGATACCACAATCATGAATAGTACACAACACCATATGGCAAGTGAATGCTGTTCTTCAGCCAGCTTATCTCCACTGTTTTTGCACTGTGAAAGGGATAATACAATAAGAATGACACATCAAGCATTGATAACAACACACAGACAAAGAACATTCAAAGGATGGGTTGCAAAAAAGAGAAGGCAAAGAGAGAAGAAGAAACAGAATGTTGACGATTTTTTTGATTCAGTGTATTTTTGTCAGTAAAACCCTATGTCAATGTGTCAGAAAACCATTGTGATTATGTGTGTTTTCATTCAAAGAATGCCAGTTCTTCTTCTTCTTCTTCCTTGTTCGCCTACCGTTAGATGAGCAGCCTGGTGTTCTCGATGAAGGCTGCCGTCCATCGCAGCTCCTCCAGGGTGCTGTACAGCTTGGCTTCCACTGCTGTCGGTGTTGGCCAGTATTTCCTCCTGGATGCTGCATGCGTCCTACAGTCTTGAAGGATGTGGTCAGTTGTCATTGGTCCCTCACCACAAGGGCACTCTCCACTCTGTCCAATGCCAAATTTTGTGTGCATGTGGTGGAGCAGACGGTTGTGTCTAGTCCTCAGGCGGAAGATCTTGACCTGTTCCTGTCGTTCCAGCAAATGGTATCTGTCTTCTGGGTTATATTTGGGGTGCTGGAGGCGCCACTTTATTCCTTGCTGTGCCTTCATGATTGTCTTGATTTCATCGTATGACACCAGTTTGTTGGCCTGCTCTTTCTGTGCACCGTCTTTTGCCAGAATGTCTGCTTTTTCATTGCCTCTGATGCCATAGTGTGCTGGTACCCATTGTATCACCACTTTCTCCACTCTGGCACTCAGGACAACAAGGGCTGAAGTTAGATGGTTCTGTTCTTAGCAGCAGGAGTTCTTGAGGGCTTGGAGCACGGATAGAGCATCTGAGAACACCACCACCTGCTCTGTTGTTCTTGAGGAGTTCTGCAAGACTGTTGTGGCAGCCTCACAGAGGACTACCTTGCTCTTCATCCCAAGATGCAGAATCATTTCATTTGTGATTCCGTCTAGTCCAGGTGACTTCTTCAGGTTGAGACTCTGCAACACTTCCTCCAGCTCTTTCTCTGTGGATGCTGTGGTCATGACTTCCTCTTGGGGCTCTTTCTCATGAAGTTCACCTTGGGCCCTGTGCACTGCAGCTCTATGTTCAGGAGGGACTTCCAGACTGCAAAGAATGCCAGTGAGTATTGGTATAATTTTTCATGCTCATTTGAAATGAAAAGTGTTATCTATGTATTCAGAGAAAGTGAATCATTACCTTTCTTCCAGTTCATCGGCACGCTTTTTGTAATTTCTGAGTGTGGACGGCTCTGATGCCATGGCTTTCAGCTTCCCTTGCAAGAAAACAGCCTCTCGTTGCCCTGTGCGAATGGTTTCTATCGTGTCTTCATATTCCTTTTTGATGGCAGTCAGAAGAGTTTTGTAAGATGTTACATGTTCGATCACCTGCAAAATAAAATTGTCTATTTAGAATTAAAGGGTGAGACGAAGAATGACTTTATGACAAACAGGAAGCAATGACTGACAGAAATATAGTAAAAAAAATAACTTTCTGATATATATTACATACAATAAAAACAAAAGTGTATGCTGGAGCCATTACTTTAAAACCTGGCTAACCATCTATACCTAACATATGATCATGTTAAAGCATTTCAAGGTATTGCAAACGTGGAATATCTGTTACTCTGTCATGAATGTCCTGGATATTTTTTTATAATCATATTTTCATAAATCGGTACTACACTTTTTTTTGGCATTACATACTGTTATGGAACACACACACACACACACACACACATATTTAATATACAGAATATAATATACAGAATCATGTACATAGGATGATGTAAAATATAAAATCTACAGATTTGTACATCAACACACTCAAGCATGTTGCATTCACACACACACACACACACACACACACACACACAAACATCAACTTTAAAGCAACAATAAAAAGAAAAAAAGCAGAGAGCATTACTTTATTGAAAACTGATTTGTAGACCAAGTATCGTTGCTCCTCACTTTGGGGGTTGATTTTGTTCAGTTCCCGATCTATGAAACCATTCAGTTCATACAGGAATTCTCTGTCTGCCTCATTGGTGATGATGGGTGGAAGCTTTGACAACCCTGAGGTTGGAGTCGATGATCGACTGGAAAAACTGGACATCTTGCTCTGAAAAAAAAAAAAAAAAAAAAAAAAAAAAAAAAAAAGCAAATTGCAAAAACCCAAATTTAACCATTATTAAAGGTTTTACCATATTCTACCAGTTCATGTCATACAATCATTGTCATAGTTAGTAGCTGTGATTTTTAATGAAGACAATTCTTTTTCTAGATATATGAGTCAATGAGGAATTATGATGAATGATATGGATACTTATAAATCCTATCCTCGGTTGGAAACCAAGCTCCACGGGATCATTTGCACAACAGGCTGCCTACATGGGTATAGCCAACTGATGGCTGCCATTGGGTGCTCATCATTCGTTTCCTATGTCATTTACAGTTTCTTTAACATGCGTATTTGATCTTTTGCATGCGTATACACTCTAAGGGGGTTCAGGCACAAGCAGGTCTGCACGTATGTTGACCTGGAAGATCAGAAAAATCCCCACCCTTAGTTTACCCACCAGACACTGTTACCGAGATTTGAACCAAGGACCCTCAGATTGAAGTCCAACGCTTTAACCACTCGGCTATTGCCAAAATGAAAGAGGCAGACGTTACAGAGATATCTGACTTTTGAGACTACTTGAGAAGGATGAATTCCACATTTCCTTTCAAAATGCATTCAGTTGAAAGGTATATACCTACAATATTGGTCAGCACATTAAACAATATAGACATGTCCATGAAGTACCTAAGACTTACTGGTGAGGCCCCATACAGTCTTCCCAAGTGAATCACAAAGCAGATTGAACTCTACATGGAGAGGAGCCAAGTACCAATCAAAAATGAAAAATCTTCTTCTTCCAGATCATGTTGTGTTGTTTGCAATTATCTAATAGCCTGTAAAAAGGCCAAGCAGCTTTGACCACTGTTGGTGCTAACGTAAGCAAAATCTGCATCCCATCAAACATGGAATGTTAAAATAATGAAGAAAAAAAAAAGTTTCTGTCATTTATCAGATCATGTCCAATGTCAATCTGCTGATGGTTCTGATGTTTCTTGGAAGTTGCCCAGTTTCCAAGCTTGTTATTGATTCAGGTGAGAATTTTTAAAATGTCTAATTCTGGTGAATGGAAATGAAACCCCTAATTTCCCAGTTCTCATTCTATAATGCTACCTACTGTGCCATGGCAGCTGCAGTTAAGAAACCAGTTTATCTGAATCTGAACTGAACTGTTGATGAAAATACCTTTCATTGCTTAAATAAACTGATAGATAAATATTGAATATGTTCCATTAAAACACCATCTGAAATCCTTTGTAAATGCATCTTAAAGTTAAAACAGCCATCACCATTTCAAAAGTGCTAGCTAATACTTACATGTACACACCTACACATTAAATTCTGCTGCCCGACTCGTCCTCAGAAAGAAAAGATCTGAGCACACCACTCCTCTTTTGCAACATCTCCACTGGCTCCCTGTCTCACACCGAATAAAGTACAAGATCAGCACTCTATGCTACAAATGTATTCACAAATCAGCCCCTTCCTATCTCTGTGCCTGCCTTCACCTCTACACTCCATCTCGCTCACTACGATCAGCTTCGGATCCACTCCACTTACATATACCCAGATTCAAACTCTCGACTGTTGGCCACCGTTCTTTCTCTGTCTCTGGACCTTGCAATTGGAATGAACTTCCTCTTTCGCTTCGTCAAGTCTCCACACTCAGCTCTTTCAAGTCTGGCCTTAAAACCCACCTCTTCCCAAAGTAGCCTCCCTTCCCTGCCTCTTCCTTGTCTTTTTAGTTTTTTTCAGTTTTAGAGTTATGCTTGCGTGAGAATGACTGGTGCGAAAGCGCTTTGATTTGTTTATGCACAAGATTTAGCGCTATACAAGTACCATTATTATTATTATTATTATTATTATTAAATTACACACTCCATTATACATAGTTCATCATAAATAGTTCAATCTCTCTCTCTCTCTCTCTCTCTCTCTGAGAAATGCTCCACAGTCCACATGACCCGCTGCCGGACAACTCGGGAGCACAGTTACCAACTTCACGGCCACCGACTCCAGGAGGAGACCCAGGTCAAGTACCTTGGCGTCACACTCACTAAGGACCAGAAGTGGGCCCTACATATTTACAGCATCACCAACAAGGCAAACCGGACACTAGGCTTAGTGCGCTGCAACATCAAGGTGCCCAGTAAGACCATCAAGACTGCAGCCTACAGGGCCCTCCTGCATGTGGGATCCCCACACCACTGGACACCAACACCATCAAAAAGGTGCAACGCAGAGCAGCTCGCTGTGTCTCACACCACTTCCGCCAAACCTCCAGTGTGGATGACATGCTCCTTGACCTGAATGGCCAATGCTGCAAGCCAGAAAGAGGCGTGCGAGACTCACAATGGCCTCACACATGTTGACTCCAAACACCTTCCCCCTGTCAGCCGCCTCAGTCACAAAATGATAAAGTCCCACCCCCTGCAATACGACATCTCATCCAACAGGACACAGTACCGGCAGATGACATTTTTTCCTAGAACCATCCCGGAATGGAACAACTTGCCCACTGAAGCCGCCACTGCACCATCCCTGGCAACCTACCAGGCCAGGGTGGCCAACCTCTGACCAGCTCCAAACAACAGCCATCTCCCCCCCTACACCCCCTCTCCCCGTCCCCCCCAAGCCCCCTAAACCTGTTAAACTCAGAACTAACTAAAACAGCCCACTTGGAACACCCTCCCCCTCCCCTCCCCTCCCCCTCCCCTCCCCCCGCACCCCCTGGAAAAAAATTGTGTAGCAGATTCATTGACAAGTCAATGTTGGCTACCCATCCAGAAGAAGAAGAACCCCACACTCCTTCCCCTTATACACCCACATACATGACACAATAGAAAAACTGACAAGCCATTCTTAACCTTTTAGTGATCTGTGAATGCAAACATTCATTTGAATATGTGAACAATACATGTGTGTGATGTTATTTTCATATAAATGATATGCAATCAACCTATGTTTATTTCCTGAGGTGATTTGATCTTCACATGCAAAATTTGTAGTAGGATAAAATCTGAAATACTCCACAAATTCACAGACACATGCGTGTGTGTGTTGCATGCAAAGAGCAACCACACACACACACACACACACACACACACACACACAAACATACACACACACACTCGTCGAATATCACTGGTAGTGAAAAGACGCGGCTAAACAAAAGAACGAGCACACACACACACACACAATTATGATATGATATGATATGATATCGTTGCAGACCTATATTTAGGTTTCTCAGCCTTTAGTCTGGTCTTAGTACTCGAAGTCTTTTTATCATAAATGTCCAGTACACTTTTTCTTGTTTCTTTTTCCTTTTACCGCAATTTATACATGCGGTCTGCCCAGTGACTGTCCAGCCTAGCTTTGAAAGCGTTGAGAGAGGGGGCGCTGACCACAGAATCTGGTAGGGCGTTCACCGCCCGGAAGGAGAAGTAATGCTGGTGCATTTGTCCGTTGTATGGCCTCTTCTGGAGCCTCAGGTTATGCCCATGGGTCTGTCTGTCACTGTTTTCTAGGACCAGGGGACTTTCCACTTTATACAGTCCATGGGTAAACTTGTAGGCCTCAATCATGTCTCCTCTGTCCCTATGGTACTGCATGCTGGGTATTTTCATTCTGGCTAGGCGCTCCTCATATGTACTATTTGCCAGCCCCGGGGACCATTTTTGTTGCTCTCCTGAGAACACCCTCGATGAGGTCTTTGTCTTTCTGGTAACGGGATGACCACGCAACATTAGCAAATTCCAGGTGAGGGTGTATCAGTGCAACAAAGAGCTGTCTCATTGTGTCCATGTCTTGGTACTGGTATGACCTTCTGATCAGCCCTAAGATCCTGTTGGCCTTATTGACTTGTGTCTCAATGTGCTGTCTGAACCTGAGTTCCTGGTCCATCAGTACTCCCAGATCCTTCTCGCCTTTTGATGATTCCAACACCACTCTCTCATCGCTGTTGTGTAGTCTCATGTTGTACTCAGCTTTGGGGTTATTGCGTCCTAGATGTAGGACCTTGCACTTTGATGCATTGAAGCGCAGTTGCCAGAGATCGGCCCAGCTGACAAGGTTGTCAAGGTCCTGTTGGATCCTATCTCTCTTACTTTCCATTTCCACCGAGTCATACACTTTCGTGTCGTCTGCGTACATTTCACAGAAGCAGCTGACCATTTCCGGCATGTCATTTATGAAGAGGACGAACAGCGCTGCGCCCAGAACACTACCTTGAGGGACTCCGGCAGTTACAGACGAGTATTATACAATTCTGAGAAAACAAGTAACAATCAAACTTACATGTTTTTTAACACAACGAATAAACTGGCTGTCTGTTCTCAACACCTACACGGCCGCCATATTTGTAAACAATCTTGTTGCGAGACGATACGACTGTAAAATGAATGGAACGGAAATTAACAAATGTTTGTGAGGATTTGGTTTGAAAGAAAAGCAACAATTAGCGATGGATTGCAATCTGATTACACTTAAGATATACTTATGTTTATTTGTTTAATTTATATACATATATTTAATAATTTCGTTTTCAATTTTATTACCAAGGAGTGGAAATCAAGGGAGACCACTCTCCAAGGGCGTAGTCCCAGCAGTCTGCTAGTTTTCTTGACAGAAACATCTTAAAAGGTACGTTTGTTTGTTTTGTACTTAGTTTTTGCTGATTGGTAGAAGTTTTCTGTTTCAGTTAATTTTTTTAATACAAATTTAACATCGACTTATGATTATATAAACGCTCTTTTTCTTGCCTTCGTGCTCTTTATTTTCGATCTAGAGACCGTTGTCAAACAAGGAAGTGGTTTGATTTCTTCCTGTCATTTCGATGCAATGAAGTGTGAAGAGAAGATGCTGTGACGTGGAGAAGTGATTCGTGTCAGATTAATTGAACACCTGGCTGGTTCGTACTGAATATTTGTCACCAATTTTCTCTGAGGTTGGCACTTTAACACCCTTGCATGCACACGTTCAGATGCACACACCCCTCTCTCGCTATGTGACTTACACAGACACAGAGTGACAGACGCAGACAGACACAGAAGATTACAAAAGATTCAAAGTTTAGACAGTAAGGCTATCAGAATTACCCTCGGAGTGCCCTCACATGCATCTGTCCAGGAAACATACAAAACAGCCGGAATTCTTCCCATATAAGAACATCGTGAGTTAGCAACAGCAAAATTCGCTGTGAGATACACTTCAGTGACAAAAAATTTCATTGCTGGTGAACTGACATTGTTTTTCCTAAAAGAGCTAAAGCCATTTCATCACAAGAAACAGTTGCAACTTACGTTTCAAATTTGTTAAAAGAATCTGATGTTAACATGAAAGAGTTAGCTGCAAAACCACATCATACTCCTGTTCCTTTTAGGGAAATGTTGAAACCAGATTTTGATAAAAGTTATTCTGAAACAAATAAGGAAGAAAACATCAATATCACAACAAGTACTGCCAGAATTCATATAGCAGACAAATATCAGAATCATCTCCATATATTTACAGATGGATCTGTTCTTGAGGACAAAAATGCTGGTGCAGCTTTCTATATTCCTGCCTTTAAAGTTGAAAAATCTTACTTTATTGGAAAACATCTTTCCATATTCACGGCTGAGCTAATTGCTATTATACATATTTGAGCCATCAAATAGTTTTCTCGAAAATAGCATTCTTTGTTGATTCTAAATCAGTACTTTATGCTCTAGAATTATTTAGCCTTGAAACAAGACCAGACTTTGTTATTGAGGCAAATCATTTGGCACATTGTTTGAGGATTAAGGGGACTGAGGTCAGTTTTTGTTGGTCGCCTTCTCATGTGGGCATTCATGGCAATGAAACTGCTGATAAAGCAGCTAAAAGAGGAGCACAAGATTCAGAAAAATTGACAAAAATACATGTCCGTCTTTCCGTAAAAGAGGCATACACTTTGTTAGAAAAATCAGCATGGGGTCGATTTCATAACTGATGGAAGGAAAAGTTTTTAAAACATAAAGGGACATTATTCCCTGAGAATATTATGAAAGAAAAGACACCAAATCCATCAGCTTGCTATACGAGATTAATAACCTCTACTTTTTTCAGTATAAAACCTGATGCGCTGAAGACAAAGTATAGTAAAAATGTTACATGCATCTGTGGTAAGCAGTTCAGCTTGCATCATTCTTTGTTTCACTGTCAGCAGTTACATACCTTCATGCCCAAGTATTTCAAAGAGAATAACTATTCAGGATCAGGATTTGGGGCGTTGTTTTGTACAACTTAGCCATTTTTGGCTTTTTATGCCCCTTCAAATTTACTCCTTTACATTGTTGGTCAGGTCGTTGACTAACTCAGTCATTTTATCCATCAAAGTCATATTTCGCTTTTGTCAATAACTTGTGTTTATCTATGAGGTTTTTAAAAGTATTTATACTAGGTGCACGTTTGATATTGTTTGTTAATTTGTTCCAATAATTTGTTACTCTGTTACTAAATGTAAACTGCAGATGTTTTTTGGAAACTTATTTCTGACGAGGTTCTTATGGTTGAACTTTCATGGGCATTAGTTCATAGCCCTATTTCTACATTCCTTTAATGTAATTCAGAATTGTGTTAATGGTTTCTGATTATTATTAATTTATTATCATTATTGAATTGTTACTGTTAAATATAATTCCATGTTAATTATGTATTTTTTGGTAGCTTCCTACCTTTTCTGTTTTCCTCTTCCCTCTCCCCTACCTCCTCCCCCCCCCCTTCCCTTCCCCCCCTTTTTTTTGTTTTGTTTTGTTAATCGTTTAATATCACTGATAGTGAAAAGACACTGAACTAAAGAACGAACACACACACACACACACACACACACACATACACACACATACTTGCCCCTCCCCAAACCCCACTAGACATACAGACAGACAGATCACACATTAAATTCTGCAGATGTTGGGAATGAATGTCATTTTGTTAAAGAACCCCCTCTCGATCCACCACAAATACACCCAACCATCCAAATCAACAAATATACAGATTTAATATATAAACTGAGGGAAGTGGAATGAGCATAAACACTTTCTACACCCAGCCTTCAGGGCAAAGAGAAAGGAAAAGAAAAAAGAAAAGAAAGAAAGAAAACAAAGGACACACACACACACACACACACACACACACACACACACACACACACACACACACACATGTAAATTAATACACAAAATTTTTGAAACAGAGCTAGGACACATGTGCACAGTTTGAAAACATGTACCCTACGCATATGATGAGTGCATCATTAGCTCATTTAGGAGTGTGCATGGACATAAAAGTTTGCATTTCTGTTGTCCATGTTAAAGTGGGAAAGAAATGGGTTTCCCTCTTTTATAGACATAGCAAAAACAAACCCATCTTCAAAAAGTCTTAGTAGACTGTTAGACATTTTTAGGGGTTTATTTCTGTGTTTGCTCATCTTTGTCTAAATTATTTTAATCATTAATGTTCAATCTTGATGAAATTGTTTCCCTACTCTACAGAACATGCTGGTGATGGTGAGGCACAATATCTCCCTGCAGCGTGTGACACAAACATGACATATGCTCTGGTGAAGGATCACCCTGCCAGGAAACAGAGCAGACACTATCCCCACATTCCTTGGACGCTTTGAAGCACGCTTTGGACTTCACTCATCTTCCACAACTCAACACCAGCTACAGAAGCAACACATCTGCACAATGGAAGGCCTGCATCAGGAGAAAGTGGATCTGCCAAGTGCATTGCAAAATGTGGATGCCCTTGACGAGTTTTTGGTGCAGGATATACAGCCCTGCATTGAAGCCGTCAACGAACCCCTGCATTATGGGGCCAACCTGGACACCAACTTCACGGACAAGGCGGCCTTTGTCTGCGCTCAGGCCAAGTATATTGAGCAGGCAACAGTACAGGCAGACTTGGTAAGTGTCGGTGAACATAGAAGAGTCAGGAGCAGTGATTGAGGGGTTCCATGCTTGAGTTGAGATCTTGTTTGTGTCTTCAGTGTCAGCAGATGTATTGTTCTTTGTTGGGGCATGTGCTGGCACCATCTCCTTTTTTCAGGGAGGATGCTAACTCAGTCTGGCACAGTGACAGCTCAAAATTTTATTGTCGTCAGTTGGGTGTTTTGTAGGTGGTGTCCTATCTATGTTGAATTAGATCAGGCACCACTGAATACAATCAAACTGACTCAGCAGCAGTGCAGGGTCTCCTCTTGTGTGTGACCTGGAGGTGTCCTGACATTGATAGCTCTCTGTGGACTGCCAGCATAGGGACTGTGGTGAATGAGCGTGGGTGTGGCTCTGAAGATCTGGGATGAGCAACAGTGCAACAATGGGGATGCTGCTGCTTAAATGGATTATTGATGATGGGGCAGCCAAAACAACAACAAAAAAACAACAAGCAAAGCACACACACACACACACACACACACACACACACACACACACACACACACACAGAGTAGTGGCTGAAACAAGATCTGAGTAAAAAAAAATGTTGCATGTGACAGAAAGTTTATGTTATGGTTATTTATAGTGCTCCTCGTCCAACCAAAATGCAGTCTGCAGTAAACTACAGCATGTATAAAATACAGATAGTATGGAAACAAGCATATATACACATATGTATGCGTTACATAGAAACACAACCATGCACATACACACACACACACACACACACAACACACACACACACACAACACACACACACACGCACGCACAACACACACACACACACACACACACACACACACACACACACACACACACAACACACACGCAACACACACACACACACACACACAACACACACACACACACGCAACACACACACACACACACGCAACACACACACAACACACACACGCAACACACACGCACAAACACACACACTGACAAATATATGAGCACACATACCATTCTTATCAGTATCAGTAACAACTAGTACACATTTTACTATTTTTTGGAGAGAAACTTTATCAGAAATGTAATAATGTAGATTTCAGAAAGTATGATAACATCTCAATGTCTTTCTTGTTTCCAGAATCTGGTTCTTGAGGAAGGGGAAGAATATGCAGTGATGTTGTATACATGGCGAAGTTGCTCACGAGCATTTCCTATGGTAGAGTATATGACTTATGAATTACACACACAGACACACACACACAGACACACACACAGACACACACACACACACACACACACGCACACACACACTTCACACTTATAAATTGCACACACACACGCACACACACACACACACACACACACACACACACACACACCCTCACATACACACACATGTGCACACACACACACATTCTCACACACACACACACACACACATGTGCACACACGCACACATGCACATACACATACAAAGAGTGTATTTCACTTCCTGATCATAAAACAGATTTGTGAACCAGAGTGTGAAAATTGTTTCATTAAAATTACAAGAGAATTAGTTGGATGATTGGATGATAAAAAAGATAAAAAAACCCATAATTTTCTTACTTTAAATCATCAAAAAATTATTTCAATTTTTATGTTCTCTTGTGATGTGTTTAAAAGGCAAACACTGCTTATGTGAGTGCACAGATTGAAGTATGTGTGTTTATGTTTGTATGTTAGTATGTAGTATTGGGTTTATATGTTCTCTTTCTACTAATGGATTTAGCGATTAACCCCTAGGCTGCCTCTATGCTGAGATAACTCAGCGCAAGTGTGTACGCTTCGCTGCTACAATGATGAGATAGCTCATCATCGAAATATTCTGACATTTCCCTGGTTTGTACTGAGTTTGTTGACAAAAATACTGGTAGCTTTAGCTTGGGGAATCTTTCTAGATTCTATTCATAGCTAGAAACCTCAGTACGTCATGAGGCAGTCCTTTATTTGAACGATTTGGTTTGGTTACTGTAGCAGTGTTTTACCAGACTCTCTTGTTTGTATAGCAAAATGTCGGATACTGTGCTCAAGATTTGGGATCATGATGCTCTAAATCAACCAGGATTGCTTTCTTTAGCTGATGTTCAGAAAGAATTGAAGTGTAAATTCGAAGGATAAGACAGTGATGAACTTTTTATCAAGCAATTTGATAGAAAATAAAGGGAGCAATGAAGAGATTGGCCAAGATATGACAATCATTGTGTGATGCCGGCTGTACAGAGCAGATGACAGAAACGTACCAAATTATTAGCAGTACACACTTTGATTGTGAGTGATATTCTTGGCACTCAGCCAATGCAGTCTGATAAGAACTGGATAAAGTGACCATATTAGAAGGGTGGAAGAGGAAGGGGGTGGAGACCGAGGGTGCGTGGCCATGTTATCACTTTGAGCAGTCACAAAACATTGTGTAAATGTGTCTTTTTTTATTGTCGTTGTTCTAGTATAATTTGTGTGTACATGTATTATCCATTTGTTCAGAAAATATGATACCAGACTGATGTTTGTAATGAACAAGTTGAAAATGTGTGACAAAATACAAAACACTGATTTCAAAACAACTGCATGTCGTTGAAAATATATAAAATTGGAAAACACCACATTCATTTGCCTGTCAGAAAATATACACTTTTATGGGTCTCTCTCCAATAACAAAGTGCACAGATTTTTTAGTGTGGAAAATATATACCCGTTTTTTTGTGAAAAAAAACTGGCAAATAGATTTCACTTAAATCTTATTTTCCTGGCAGTGAAAGGGTTAAAAAAAAAAGGTTTTAAGATATACAGAAACATTTTATCACTTTGTTGAATATGGAAAAGATAAATGAATACACTTGCAGACAGAAAAAAAAAGGGTGCCACTGTACTGCAGTGACGCACTGTCCCACAGCAGACCAATCCAAATTTTACACCAAGAAATCTGTTATAGAATAACAGCAGCACAACGCAACACAACGCAATGCAACACAACAACACGCACCACAACACAACAGAGCACAGCACAACACAACACAACGCAATGCGACACAACAACACGCACCACAACACAACAGCACAACACAACACAACACAACGCAATGCGACACAACAACACGCACCACAACACAACAGAGCACAGCACAACACAACACAACGCAATGCGACACAACAACACGCACCACAACACAACAGCACAGCACAACACAACACAACGCAATGTGACACAACAACACGCACCACAACACAACAGCACAGCACAACACAACACAACGCAATGCGACACAACAACACGCACCACAACACAACAGAGCACAGCACAACGCAACACAACGCAATGCGACACAACAACACACACCACAACACAACAGAGCACAGCACAACACAACACAACGCAATGCGACACAACAACACGCACCACAACACAACAGAGCACAGCACAACACAACGCAATGCGACACAACAACACGCACCACAACACAACAGAGCACAGCACAGCACAACACAACACAACGCAATGCAACACAGCAACACGCACCACAACACAACAGAGCAGAGCACAACGCAACACAACGCAATGCAACACAACAACACGCACCACAACACAACAGAGCACAGCACAACACAACACAACGCAATGCGACACAACAACACGCACCACAACACAACAGAGCACAGCACAACACAACACAACGCAATGCGACACAACAACACGCACCACAACACAACAGAGCACAGCACAACACAACACAACGCAATGCGACACAACAACACGCACCACAACACAACAGAGCACAGCACAGCACAACACAACGCAATGCGACACAACAACACGCACCACAACACAACAGAGCACAGCACAGCACAACACAACACAACGCAATGCAACACAGCAACACGCACCACAACACAACAGAGCACAGCACAACACAACACAACGCAATGCGACACAACAACACGCACCACAACACAACAGAGCACAGCACAACACAACACAACGCAATGCGACACAACAACACGCACCACAACACAACAGAGCACAGCACAACACAACACAACGCAATGCGACACAACAACACGCACCACAACACAACAGCACAACACAACACAACACAACGCAATGCGACACAACAACACGCACCACAACACAACAGAGCACAGCACAACACAACACAACGCAATGCGACACAACAACACGCACCACAACACAACAGCACAACACAACACAACACAACGCAATGCGACACAACAACACGCACCACAACACAACAGAGCACAACACAAGGGAAACAAAGAGCTGAGTGTAGTGTGGGCTCAAACAGGACGTCTGGCCGCACAGCCAAGGGTAATCCACTTTGTATTTGTATTTGTTTGTATTTGTATTTCTTTTTATCACAGCAGATTTCTCTGTGTGAAATTCGGGCTGCTCTCCCCAGGGAGAGCGCATCGCTATAATACAGCGCCACCCATTTTTTTTGTATTTTTTTCCTGCGTGCAGTTTCATTTGTTTTCCCTATCGAAGTGGATTTTTCTATAGAATTTTGCCAGGGACAACCCTCGTGTTGCCGTGGGTTCTTTTACGTGCGCTAAGTGCATGCTGCACACGGGACCTCGGTTTATCGTCTCATCCGAATGACTAGCGTCCAGACCACCACTCAAGGTCTAGTGGAGGGGGAGAAAATATCGGCGGCCGAGCCATGATTCGAACCAGCGCTCTCAGATTTTCTCGCTTCCTAGGCGGACGCGTTACCTCTAGGCCATCACTCCACATCACTTCACTGATGCATCTTTGGGAGCATTGCTCAAATTTCCTGACCATCACTGCTGGTGTCTGTGTCTGTCAGCCTGGTTAATGCCATGATATATTATGAGAGTACAGCTCAGTTTCAGTTTCAGTAGCTCAAGGAGGCGTCACTGCATTCGGACAAATCCACACACGCTACACCACATCTGCCAAGCAGATGCCTGACCAGCAGCGTAACCCAACGCGCTTAGTCAGGCCTTGAGAAAAAAAAAAAGAACTACTACTGCTAATAATAATATGTATAAGGTGCAAAAACTTGATGAAGTCAACTATAAGCGTACAAAAAAAAAAAAAAAAAATAAATAAATATATAAATAAATAAATAAATAATAATAATATAATTAAAAAATAAAATAAAATAAATAAATAAATAATAATAATAATAATAATAAGAGAAATAAATAAATAAAATAAAAAAATAAAAAAAAGACAGCAGAGTACAGCCTTGTCAGGTAGTCCCAAACCAAAATTCACCCCCAACAGCGGCACCTTCATCACCGCCAGTATCATTCATCATTATCAAAATGCAACAACAAACATAAAAAAAACAACCCACAAACTCTCTCTCTCCCTCTCCCTCCCCCATTACATTACTCCTTAGGTGATGTTCACTTTCCAGTGTGTTATTATTGTTGCTACTATGTTAGTATTAGTATTATCATTAATATTATCATTGTTGTTGTTGTTGTCAGTGGTAGTTGCGGTAATAGTAGTTGTTTTTTTTTGTGTGTGTGTTTTTGTTGTTGTTGTTTTTCTTGTTTAGTTTAGTTTTGTCTTGCACTTCAACCTTCTTTTCATTGTCAAATAATGTGAGTATTTTCGCCATTGCGTTTGTGTATTGCTTGTTACATATGAACGAGTCACGATATAAGCTCATGCTTGTTGTTGCTCAAGTCTTCTTAATTGAACGCTGTATTGCACCTTGTTTCTTGATATTAAAAAAATGTTTAAACCAAACAGAAAGAAACCCTAAAAAAAAAACCATATGATCAATCTGATGACTGACTGCCATTTCTGAACAACAGGTGCAGAGCAATGAGCAGCAGAATCGTCTGGAAATTTACCAGACCACGGTGGAAATCATGGAACCCCAGGTCAATAAACTCATGCAGTTTATGTTCTTCCAGGTAAGTGTGATCAGATGAGTGTGGGATGCTTGTTACACTGGGAGATGCTGAGTAAAGTTGAGTGTGTGGACTGATGTTATAGACAGACTTGAATATTCAGACATGTATGTGTTGGATCATGTGTGCCAAAAGTGTGCATGTACATGTGTACACAAACACTTACACATACATGCGTATGCACACACACACACACACACACACACACACACACACACCCACAGACACACAAACCCATAAACACCCACACCCACACCCACCCACACACACACACACACACACACACACACACACCACACTACACCACACCTGTTGGGGCACGGAGGATTTTAGAAAACGACATAATCAAAAAGGCAGCTATACATGTTTCATAATTTTTGCATCAAGAGTTAAGTGAGTGCTAACATAGTTTTATATTCACGTACATGAAAGTGCCCTGCATGACATTGCAAGATCTACTGAATTTGCTCAGTCCTTCTTCTTCTTTGTTCGTGGGCTGCAACTCCCACATTCACTCGTATATACACAAGTGGGTTTTTACGTGTATGACCGTTTTTACCCCGCCACGTAGGCAGCCATACTCCGCTTTCGGGGGTGCTCAGTCCTAATAGAACCCATTTGCCTGCAGAAAACAAGTTACAAAACAAAGATACAGACTGTGGACATAAGTGCTTATCGGGTTACAGTCTTTGGTACACATGCACTTATGCTTCACTACACACACACACACACACACACACACACACACACACACACACAAACATGCACGAGCATGCACACACACACACACACACACACACACACACACACACCACACCACAACACAACACAACACTACACTGATTTGTCCCCCACCACCACAAGAACTACAAAACACATGTATGTGGGTGAGGATGCACAGAATTATATATGTGTGCCTTCATGTACATATGCACATGTGTATATGTTTGTACTTTAGTGTGTACATGAAATCTTAGGTTTCAGAATTTCCAGTTCTATTTAAAGAAAATGGAACAACAACAACAAATGAAAAATCCGAAACAACTCTGACCTGAATGTTTTCAGAGACGGGCCATTGAAATATTCTGTGACCAAGTGAAGCGACTTTGTCACAAAGAGAGGCGCAATGACCTCGTGTCTGAAGCATACCTCCTGACCCTGGGCAAGTTCATCAACATGTTTGCAGAGCTGGACGAGCTGAAAAACGTCAAGGCCAGTGTCTGCAATGACTTCTCAGCATACAAGAGGTATGTTTTTGTTTGTGTGTTTCAGTTTCTCAGTGAGGCACAACTGCGTTTGGACAAATCCATATTCGCTACACCACATCTGCTAGGCAGATGCCTGACCAGCAGCACAACCCAATGCACTTAGTCAGGCCTTCAGTGCATGCATGCATTTATGTACCTATCAGAGTGGATTTCTTCCACAGAAAATTGCCAGAAGACTTTTCTTCTTCTTCTTCTTCTGCGTTCACTCGTATGCACACGAGTGGGCTTTTACGTGTATGACCGTTTTTTACCCTGCCATGTAGGCAGCCGTACTCCGTTTTCAGGGGTGTGCATGCTGGGTATGTTCTTGTTTCCATAACCCACTGAACACTGACATGGATTACAGGATCTTTAACGTGCGTATTTGATCTTCTGCTTGCATATACACACGAAGGGGTTCAGCCTTTGGGGACCATCCCAGTGCCAACTGTCCTAAAGCCCTCTTGGTTAAGAGAGTGGGGATGTAACGTGGGCAAGACATTCTCTATGACAATAAGTTTCTAGTCCCGATAGTGGGGACAGACGTAACACACGTGTACACATGTGGCAGGGCGGCGCAGTGCCTGAAGACCACCATGGACATGGAGACGCTGAAGGAGTCGCAGAACCTCAGCATGAACCTGGCCACCAAGAACAGCATCCGAGACTCCCTGCGCGAGAAGCTGGCTGAGATTCCTGGCCACGAAGAGCTGTTGGCTGACGTGGTCAACACCTGTGTCAACATGTATGAGACAGGCCTGTACATGGAGCCTGCTGAGAAATACCTGCTGGTGAAGGTAAGGTGAAGGGGAAAAGTCAAGTGTGGGAGGGAGGGGTGTGTGTGTGGGGGGGGGGGGTGAGGGGGTTTGAGGGGGAGGGGGGTTCCACTAACTAAAATCCCTAGAAAAGCATGAACAAAGAAAACACACAAGGAAACAAAATAGTCAATACCTGTGTTGACACACAAATACAAGGGTCATTCAATAAATAAGGTGAATTTTTCGGTATAAGGACTTCTAATACAGATAGAAGCTTACTTTAAAAAAATTTTTTTTTTGTTTTACTTCTTTTTCACATGGATTTAATTTGTTTTGCAGATTAAAAAAAAACTTTGAGAGTTTCGGCGATTAACAAAGATGGCCGACCAAGAAGCATGCTCCAGGATTGAACAGCGGTCAGTTATCAAGTTTTTGGTTGCTGAAGGGTGCAAACCAGTTGAAATTCATAGGAGAATGTCAACTGTGTATGGTGCCACATGTTTCAGCCGAAAAAAATGTCTACAAGTGGGCTAAATTGTTTAAAGAACGACGGAGCAGCGTTGAGGATGAAGACAGGCCTGGAAGGCCTACAGAAGTGAGGTCTCCTGAGGTGATCGAATCAGTCAATGACCTCATTCAGTCTGACAGAAGGGTGACAGTGGATGACATTGCAAGGACTTTGAGCTTATCTGTTGGGACAGCACACAAAATTGTCCATGATGACCTTGGCTACTCGAAGGTCAGCTGCCGGTGGGTGCCAAAGATGCAAGGCCTCACACAGCAGCCCGAACGGTGCAGACCATCAACGAGCTGGGCTGGGAACTGCTCCCTCATCCCCCTTACAGCCCAGACCTTGCCCCTTCAGACTTTCACCTGTTTGGTCCCTTGAAAGCGTTCACGAGAGGCACGAAGTTTGAAAGTGACGATGAAGTCAAAAGTGTTGTGAGCGACTGGCTGAGACATCAGTCCAAAGATTTTTACACTGAGGGAATACGGAAGCTTGTGCACAGATGGGAAAAGTGTGTGACAGTGCTGGGAGACTACGTTGAAAAAAAAAAAAGAAAAAGTAAGCTTCTATCTGTATTAGAAGTCCTTATACCGAAAAATTCACCTTATTTATTGAATGACCCTCGTATGAGGTGGGCCTCAGTATGGAGCCTACTGAGAAGTACCTAAGAGAGGACAGAGGTTCCATGAACAAAAAAAACAAAAAAGCAGGAACAAAGAAAAACACTTGTGGAGAAGTAACCTGTTAGTGAAGGTGAGGGGGGAAAAGTAAAACCATGGGGGGTGAGGAGGGGGGTGCCGATGAAGTAAAAAAACAACAACCACACTCACCAACAACAGAAACAAAGAAACACACAAGGAGACAATTCATCATCATCCTCCATGTGGAGCGGTAGCCTACTGGTGATGCACCTGACTAAGAAGTGCATATCCACAGGTAGCAGATAGGGATTTCTACTTCCCTGCACCCCTTTCGCTGGACCTGTAGTGGTACTCTGGGCGCTGGTCTTTCATATGACATGCTAAACCAAAGCCCTGCGAATAGCATGCACTTAGTGCACATAAAAGAACCCACAGTTTCTTCTTCTTCTTCCTCAGAAGGAACAAAGAAAAACACTTGTGGAGAAGTAACCTGCTAGTGAGGGTGAGGGGGAAAAGTAAAAACATGGGGGGTGAGGAGGGGGGGTGCCGATGAAGTAAAAAAAAAAAAAAAAAAAGAACCCTTTTCCACCGCAACATTCAAAGAGAAACTTGGACAGTACATGCGTGCCGAAAGCCAGACCGAAAATCTGGTATAATATTGTCACTGACAATCCTTACAAACTATGTTGAAATGCGTCAATCAGTTGATAACGTATCACGCCATAGAATATTGTTTTCAGAGATTTTCTCTTTTACAGTGGATACAAACAAACGAAATCAAACCCTAGTCTGGTCACGTCTACGATTCTGTTTACTTACATGTATTACAAATTGTGAACCACCCTCACACAACTCTTTTTTTTTCTTTTTTTTTCCCACATTGACATATCTTTACATCTCTGTCTGTCTGTCTGTCTGTGTCTCTGTCTCCCCTCTGTCTCTCCCTCTCTCTGTCTTTCACATAATGTGTCTATCTGTCCATATCCGTATTACCCGTCGCCTTATTTGCTGTCTTTTATGTCTCTTACGTCTGTTTAAAATTTTATCGTTACTTTTCTGTGTTAATTTCACTTGAATCATTCATGTGTAGCATTCATGCTAGGGTTTTGTTGTTGTTTTTCCCTTGGTGTGTGAGTGTGTGTGTTAGTGTGTGTGTGTGTGTGTGTGTGTGTGTGTGTGTGTGCATGCAGGCAGGTGTGTGTTACTCGCTTCCATTCCGTACAGATGTGAGTGATGTTGTGTCTCTCAGTTTGACACTGTGTTATACTCGTACATTATACATGTATTAAGTATTCAGTATAACTACATTTATATGCCTACATGTTTGTGTGTCTCTTAGAACAACAACTAGAGTAGAAGGTGGGTTCATTATCTTCTTGGTTGATGAGATGAAGATGTGTGTCAATCTCCCAATTCTCAACTTCTTCGCCTCTCCTGTCCGTCTCCTCATAGCCCCATCTCTCTGAGTGACTGTTGAAATCTCCCACCACCACACACTTGTTGTCTGGGATGTTCATGTATGTGAGGAAAAGATCTTGATCTTGAGGGCAACAGACATTGTAGATCCTGATGTTGTGTTCTTTAAAGACTATATCAACCCCTTGGATCTCTGCCTGTTGATTGGTGTTCATCTTGAGTTCTTGTGTGGCGATGGAATTCCGCACCAAGACAAGCACCCCTCCTTTGTTTCTTTCCTCACGGTCCAACCTGATGGTCTCCTAACCCCTCACTTGAAAGCGATGGTTTACGGTCAGATGAGTCTCTTGGACACATGCAATGTCAATATTTTCTTGGTGCATCCTTTCTGCCAGGCCAAGTTTCTCCTTATGCACCCCTTCTGCATTCCACTGGAGAATGTTGAGTGTTCTGGGTGGTACTGTTTGCTTGGCCCCAGCAGGAGGATGAGGTCTCCTTCTTCATCGCATTAGCATGCAGAATTTCCTTGTCCGACCACCAGTTGCTTGAGGTGGGCCCCTTTCAGGCACAGGGCCTGGCTCCCGGCCTCCCCGGCGAGTCTCTGAAGGTCGAGCGCCACATCGAGATTCTGTGGACTGCATCATCATGGAAGCGTGGATGCATGGTATCGTGGTTTAAATTGTGCCAGTGGCCCGATACCGCCGTCTTCATCTGGAGTTTTCTTTCGGGGTGCCTCACCCTTAGCTTATGGCCCGTACGTCCTGCCCTGTGAGCACAGGGGGGATTATTTCTCCGAGGGTCCCACCCTGAGGCTAGAGGTTATAACACGCCTCTTGACCGCATGATGAACCCGTCATAGGACAGATGGGGTATTTCAGTGAGGACAACAGTGCCACCTGTTGACCCACCCCGTCCTGGTTGGAACATCGCCAGTTGGTCCGGGACGGCTTATTCGGCCAGGCAACCCCCATATCTGAGGGCTGTTCCCATATCCGCCACCCGGGGACCCGCCGGGTTGGGGATGGTTGCCCCACTACAGAATTGGAAGCAGCCTGGTCCCGGAGAACCCACAGCAACCAAAAGAGTTGTCCTTTACCCTTCCACTTCCATGCATGGGGTAAGTCCTGTCAAGGACTCTAGTGTCGGCTGATTCATGGGAGACTGTTGTTGGAGGGATGTAGTGGAGGTCTTCACCCTGGGGGGACCCTCAGATCGAAAGTCCAATGGTTTTAACTACGTGTTTGTCATATCTGTCTTAATGATATTGATGACTATGCTTGATGGTTATTCCACTTTCAGGTAATGGCAGTTGGGCTGTACCTGATTGATCAGCAGGAAGGAATCAATATCTACAAGATGGATTCCAAGAAACGCATCAACAGCATCAGCAGAATCGACAAGATTCTCAAGGTCAGATTGCGCTTAGCCAGTTGCTTTGCTTTGTTAGAACACACTGACACTCCATTGGAAGGTTAATGAAGGCACACTCTCAATGTTTTAGTCAGCAGCGAATGTGTTTTGTACTAATAACATATTCTGGCACCATTCTTTAATAAAAAAACAAAAAAAAAACAAACAAAAAAACCCTACAAAAATTGAAATTGTATGGGGAAAAAAATCTTGATAAAGATATGAAAGCAATGAAGACAGACTGTATCCAAAGTGACCCGCACAATCAAGTGAATAATTTCAGTTTAAACAATAGCGAAAATTATAATAACAATTATAATAATGATAATCATGCTACCACCACTACTAGGTATGATAACTGACACTGCAATCATTGTCACGTCAAGTGAGGGTCCTGGGTTTTGTCAGACAAAGACCAGGTGGTTTTTTTGTTTTTGTTTTTTTGCTGCCCCGTCATCTGTTTCAGTGGCATTACTCCCACACCGCTCATTTAGATTCCCCCATGCACGGCCACACCCGGGTTTGTCCGTCGTAGTTCCAGCGTCGGTAGTCCACAGGGAACCATCGATGTTAGGTCGCCAGGAGGCCACACACCAGAGGAGACCCTGCACTTCTGCTGAGTCTCTTTGGTGGTGTTCAGTGGTGCCTGTTCTAACGTACTTAGGACACCACCTACTAAGCCCCCTACTAACGACAATAATGGCTTAGTCGCGGAGCCAGACTGAGTGAGCGTCCCTCCCAGAGTGGAGACCGCCACCACGTCCCTCAAACAACAGCCCTCCATGAATCAGCCGACACTGATGACATTGACAGGACTCACCCGAAGCATGGAAGTGGAGGGGTATCGAAACTGAGGTCACCATGAGAGCAGGGCATGAAAGGCCACAGACTTTGAGACTATTTTGTTTCTATTGATGACGATGAAGGAGGAGGAGGATGACGATGATGATGACGATGTTGCTATGGAGGTCCATTTTGGTTTGGGACTGCGTGACAAGGCTGTACTCTACGCTTCCTGTCATAATGATATCCCGGCATTAACCAGGCCCGAGAGATACAGACACTTGCAGTGATAGTCAGGTAATTTGAGCAACACACCCAAAGACGCATCCTTGAAGTGGATGATACTCGACTGTGTGGTCCCAGTCTCCCCATTTAAGCCCACAGCACATTCAACTCTGGGTAGGAGCTGGCCATGGGCCGAAAAACCCACCTCCGCTGGGATTCGAACCCGCGTCCTTCCAGCCCTCAGTTCGCGACGCTAACCACTTCGCCACGGCGGCTGGTGACAAAGACCAGGTTGGGTTCCCTCCTCACTGGACCAGGTGGCCAGTCTTTCAGATAAACTGAGGGCCTGCATGCGTCGTCTATCTAGTGAATGTGAAACAACCCAAGACAAGAAGAGAGTTGCCCTCCCGATAGAAAGAGATGAAGAAAATCAACTTTGATATGGAAACGTGAATACCTGCAGACAGGAAAACAGAAAGAAAGAAGAACAAAGAAACAAGGATGCTGCTGCTGCACTGTAGTGGCAAGGTACTGACCTCCAGGATAGGGATCCTGACATCCCAGCTGCCTTCTCCGTCCTGCTGGATCTGACCCCGAGAAATCTGTTTTGACAAGAAAGAGTCCAGCACAGAATATCATCCTTGTTACTATTCGTTCGTTTATTTATTTACAGTCTGTTCGTCCAAGATGATGATATTAGACTGAAAATAAATGATATTGTTATTATCATTTGGATTATTATCATTTCTATCATAATGATAATTGTTATTATTAATTAGAAATAATCTAGAAAAGATAAAGGTACTTCTCTGAAAATCGATGAAAAATTCCCTAGAGCTCAAAACAAAGTGTAGGAACCCCGGTTGAAGTGTCCTGTAAATTCCAAGGGATGGTCGCCGGTACAATGGTTTACCCCAGAGACACAGCACGATGCATTAGATGTATATTTACAGTAAGCTCCCACCGAGGTCACCGCGCTAACTGAAGACATTGATCCTGAAATCCAGAGGTAAACTAACAAACCGAAGACACTAAATACAACTAAATAAAAAACAGAGAAAAGACTGAATATTTGTAGAGCTGTTGTATTTGTAGAGATTCCGGTTGCGGTTGCTAACCAGGGGCAGGCCACTCTCCTCCTTGTTACTATTGTTTTCATCATTGTCATCATCATCATCGTTATCATCATCATCCTTGTTGTCATCATCATTATCATCATCATCGTTACCATCATCATCCTTGTTGTCATCATCATTATCATCATCAACAGGATCATCATCATCATTCTTGTTGTCTTCTTTTCTTCTTTTTCTTTCTCGTTTTCTTATTTCTCTTCATCTGGTTCTTGTTCACCAGCATCCTTGTCTTCATGAATGTCACCATCATAATCATTTAGGCTGTAATACCAACCACTGCAGTCGTTTATCTACTGACCACCCCTTGCACAGGAGCTGACGTTTGTGCCCCTGTACGGAGACATGCAGATTGCGCCCTACCAGTACATCAAGCAGACTCCCAACTTTGACCCGGCCAAGTGGCCGCACTGCGAGTCTCACACGGCCAGCCCCCAGTCTAACATGCTGCCCAGTCTGGCCACCATCCGGGACGATCACATGCAGTACATCAGTCAGCTGGCCCGCCTCAACAACAAGGTCAGTCCCTGCACACTGGTGTACCACACTCAAACTACACCCCCCCCCCAAAAAAAAACAACAACAAAACAACCTCCCCTGCTGGGTTTTAAACCAAAGGTCATTCTGGACTAGCCTTGAATAACTGATAACTGCTGAGGTATTTGTGACTATTGAAGATCGACTGCCTCCTTAGTTGGAACATTTTCCCTTTCTACCAAATAAGGGGGGGGTGTTGTTCTGGGCTATCTTTCACTGACTCCTCCCTCCACCTTCCTCTCTATTATAACTTAATGGAAGCAAATATGGAGGGTGCTGTGGGGGTAGGGGGTGGGGGTTTTACTTTGATTTTAGATGGGCCACCCCCCCCCCCCCCCCACCCCCGAAAATGGAGTATGGCTGTCTACATGGTGGGGTAAAAACGGTCATACACGTAAAAGCCCATTTGTGTACATACGAGTAAACATGGAAGTTGCAGCCCACAAGTGAAGAAGAAGAAGATGGGCCAATTTTCCAGATGGTTCCTGGTGTCATTTCAAGTTAGCCTACAATGACCATGATATCGATGGGCGCAATAGCCGAATGGTTAAAGTGTTGGACTTTCAATCTGAGGGTCCCGGGTTCGAATCTCGGTGACAGCGCCTGGTGGGTAAAGGGTGGAGATTTTTCCGATGTCCCAGGTCAACATGTGTGCAGACCTGCTAGTACCTGAACCCCCTTCGTGTGTACACGCAAGCAAAAGATCAAATGCGCGCGTTAAAGATCCTGTAATCCATGTCAGCGTTCGGTGGGTTATGGAAACAAGTAAATACCCAGCATGCACACCCCCGAAAGCGGAGTATGGCTGCCTACATAGCGGGGTAAAAATGGTCATACACGTAAAAGCCCACTCGTGTACATACGAGTGAACGTGGGAGTTGCAGCCCACGAACGCAGAAGAAGAAGACCTTGATATCCACTATGGGGGAGGTGAAATCCAGCTGTGGGGGGCAGGTTGGGAGGATGGTTTGAAGTCTACCCCTGGGTGTCATTCCAGGCCAGTCTACACAGACCCAGGTGTTGATCTGGGCCAGCCAGATTTAACCGGAACTGATTATTTTGTGTGTGTGTGGCGCTTGTGTCCATAATTTCATTTCTACATATTTAGAATGTTATTCCCAGGATGATTCACCAACTTTCATCATTCAAAAAAAAAGAAAAGAAAAAGAGGGCGCTAGTCATGGGGGGCAAAGGGGAGGTTACCTACTTCCGGGAGGTTATCGGCCGTAGCTACTTTTGTTTCCTCCGCATAGGCGGATAGTAGTTTGCACAGGACAGGAATGTCAGACCCCTGCTGGAGTCTGCACTAGTGGGTCATGGTAAGTGTGTTACTTAAATATAATTTTAGGAAGAGAATTTCTTTTGATATGTTTGAGTACGTTGACAGATTGGTGTGTGTGTGCGTGTGTGTTTTGCTCTTGTGATTACCTGTCTGTAATCTTTCATACCCCAGAAGGGGTGAAAGGAAATTAAATTTTGAAATCTTTGTTTGTGTGCACTTGCATGGGTCTTGTATGTGTGTGTGTAATTTAATCATGATTTAATATCATGCAAAGATACAGAAAGTGTGTCTATTGAGTTTTTGTCATTTCTATGTTGTGCATGATAATAATGATAATGATAATAATAATATGTTAATAATGATTGTACATTTATTTTACACTTAAGCCTCTAAAAGCACTTCATGGTAACACATTAGTCAAACACACACTGACACTCACACGCATGGAAAGGAAAGGTTTTAGATTTGTTTTAACTCACTCAGTACGGCCAGTCCTCTCTTCTCCTCTTCACAGACCCCTCGGATGTCCAGTGGGTGTCTCAATGATCCAATCTTTAGCTTCTGTCGTCAGAATTGTGGTATTCTTTGTCAACATTCACCTCTTCAGTGTAAGAGCCTTCCGCTTGTAATATTTTGATGGTGGTAATTGGGGAGAAACGCTGTTAACGTTGTCTTTTTCGCCGTTCGTATGGAGAGAGTTAAAGGATAGAGTGAGAGACTGTTATGGCCTGAAAGAGGCAGTGAATTCCAGGTTGAATATGATGATGATGATGATGATGATGATATGGACACTCTTACAGTGCCTATCCTCAGTCAAAGACCAAGCTCGAAGTGCTTTACAAACACAGAGTCATTTGCACAACAGACTGCTTATCTGGGTAGAACCAACTGATAGCTGCCATCGGGCGCTCATAATTCATTTCCTGTGTCATTCAATCATGTTTCAGTCACACACACATAATACTCATGCAGACATGTAACATTTTAGGTGTATCATTATGTTTATTTACCCCATCATGTAGACATCCATACTCTGTTTTTGCGGGTGTGCATGCTGGGTATGTTCTTGTTTCCATAACCCACCAAACGCTGACATGCATTACAGGATCTTTAACATGCATATTCGATCTTCATCGTGGGTATACACATGAAGGGGGTTCAGGCACTAGCAGGTCTGCACATATGTTGATCTAGGAGATCAGAAACAATCTCCACCCTTTACCCACCTGGTGCAGTCACCAAAAATTTGAACCTGGGACCCTCAGACTTAAAAAGCCTAACACTTTCACCACTTGGCTATTGCACCCAAATCAGTTGCAGAAAGTTTTCACTGTCAAGGTCAAGTTGTCAGGTGCTGGCATCTTTGGTGGTATTGGTTGGTACAGGTTATGGGCTGCTAGCGTGTTTTAAAGAGTCTTCATCTGCCCACAGCTGACTACAACAACCCGTGAAAAGCCCGGTACTGACCAGGAGAACAGAGAACTCAGCCAGCTTGCTTTGCGTGGTCTGCAGCTTCTGTCGGCCTGGACACAGCAAGTGAAGGAGTTGGTGAGTGGCCTGCAGGGTGTGCCGTCTGTAGGTTTATCCTGTGATATTAGTAATAGTACTTACTGTCATTTCTGCCTTCAAGGTGCAACTGTAGGTTAATAATATGATATTAGTAATCACGCTTATTGTAATTTCTGGCCTACAAGGTGCAGCTGTAGGTTTATAATATTAGTAATCACGCTTATTGTATTTTCTGGCCTACAAGGCACAGCTTTTTTTATATACTAAAATCTTACCCCTTCCTGCATCTAATTGGTTGTATGCGTCCTATCTGTGTTTGAAAACTAAATTCTGACTGCCACTTGGTTCCACGTTTCACAACAAACTCAGCAATGAACATGCAGGATCACACTGAACAGCAACACTTGATTGCTTCAGTCTTAACACTGTTCAGTTTAACATGGTTTATGTTCATTGAATTGAAGCGAAATCGTATTTAACACCAGTTTTAAAGTGAATACAATTGCAGTTAGTCCAGGGGCATGGGAGAACAGTATCTGAGTTGGGGATAAATTTATAATGCAAAACTACAGAGACAAAAAAAAAAAGTGAACTGATCATCTTCCACTCTTTTCAAACATGCAAAGCAAAATTATCGGGAGGACTGAAAGCAGGGCTAACAGGCTGGATTCTGATTGAACAAGTTAATGAACCGGGGATTGACAACAGTGTACCGTAAAGTTCGGTCTATTGAGCACACTGGTATATAAGCTGCACCCACTAAATTTTGGAAAAAATTGAACTTTATACATACATAAGCCGCACTGGCTTATAAGCCGCACTTATTTCCGGTACCGGAACACATACTGATACTACAGAAAAGCTGTCGATACTGTAGGTTATGAAGTAAACACAAGCGGGAACAACACAAAGAAAAGCAAGCGAAAATGCTGCCAGTGCCACAAAAAAATGATAACTAAACACAACGAAAATAAGATCCATAATTTAGGGATAGTCACATTTATTCAACGTCATCCTGCTCACTGAATCCACTGAAATCTTCGTCTTCAGTGTCCGAGTTGAAGAGAACCAGCACATTTTTTTCCACCATCTTGTCACTGACTTCAGCCTCGCTTTCACTTCATGAACATGAAGGTGGAGGTCGCTGCTGGTTCGTCGCTTGCATTGTCGTCTGCTAGGTTGATCGCCTTCAATTTGAAGGCTGCATCATAGGCATAACGTCGCGTTTTCAGCATGATGAGGGTGTACGCTTGAGCAGAGTAGAACTGAATGCTGATCTGAAGGCTTTAATGTGTGCGGATTTGATTTATAAAACATGAACAGTTAGCACACTATCCTGAAGCTCATCCAAAAATTCATGGACAGAAATCATGATTTTGGCGAGTTGAAAGGCAGCTAAGAATAGACGAGAACGTGACACTCCCGGGATCGTTAAAATCCTCAAATGAGCCGCATCTTTGTATAAGCCACAGAGGTTGAAGCTGGAGTAAAAAGTCGCGGCTTATAGACCGAACTTTACGGTACATTTGACTAAAGGGCTTCAAAATTGTAAAAATTGAATTACAAAAACAAAGGCAGATAACAGCAGACAAACAGAGTAACAGAGCCTGGTCAACAAGCAGATGAAAACCAGTCAGATCCCAAATCCAGTTTTCTGAAAATGTCACAGCTCAGAAAATAACTTCCAGGTTCAACAGAGCCGATCTGCATCAGACAATATGGAGGACTTTCACTTTTGGGGGTTATCGGCAGATGCAGCTTATCAGAAGTGTGCATCTTATATGTGTTCAAAATAACTTTTTTCTTTAATTTCAGGTGGTGTGCCTTCTGCACTGCATGACGTTTGACAATTGTTAATTTTTGATGTCATGATCTGGTAGGAAAACCCCTTAGGATTTTTCAGAGGAATCTTGCCATGATGGTAATATGTGTTGGAAGTAGTACAAATGGATGGTTCCAAATGGCAAATTACTCTTGCTTGGTCGCTTAGTTGACTTTATCTGTTTTTTGAATCTCTGTGGAGTGGTGACCTAGTATAATGTGCCTGACTAGATAGTGTCTGTGAGTTTACATACAGACTGGGATTTTTACAACTTTCTTTTTTTATTTTATTTTTTATTTTCTCCCCTTGTACACAAGGTTATATTTTGACTTTTCACGACATCAGTGTGATTCAACATTCACATAGCAAAACATTTGGTCCATCAATGATCATCGAAAAAAAAAAATCATTAATTTGTTGAGATACAAGGGTTATTTTTCAATATGATAATACTTATAACAGTAATAATAAGATGAAGAACAATAACAAATAATAAAGAACAAGATAAACAAGATACCAAATGTCACATCATGGCATGTATACATGTTGAAATAGCTTCAAGGAGCACCAGTTTTTTTGTTGTTGTTGTTGTTGTTGTTGTTTTTATAGTGTTATTAAAGGATTAATATAATTATGTTATCCATTACCTGTGGCAGCTTACTTCTTTTATCAAAATTAATGTACAAACATGTCACATTTTGCAGTATATTCATTTCTGATATTGTTAAAAATTATATCAAACATGCATCATTCATGTTTTTATTACTTTCTTCACCTGACCTTGAGTGGTGGTTGGGGTGGTCTTTCGGATGAGATGGTACATCAGTTGAGGGCCTGTGTGCAGCATGTACTTTGCGCATTTAAAAGAACCCACTACAGCAAAAGGGCTGTCCCTAGCTGAATCCTTTAGGAAAAAAATCCACTTTGAGAGCAAAACAAAAAGCCACTTTGACAGCAAAATAAAAATCCACTTTGACAGCAAAACAAAAATTCACTTTTACAGCAAAACAAATTGACAGCAAAACAAAAATCCACTTTGACAGCAAAACAAAAATCCACTTTTACAGCAAAACAAATTGACAGCAAAACAGAAATCCACTTTGACAGCAAAACAAAAATCCACTTTGACAGCAAAACAAATTGACAGCAAAACAAAAATCCACTTTGACAGCAAAACAGAAATCCACTTTGACAGCAAAACAAAAATCCACTTTGACAGCAAAACGAAAATCCACTTTGACAGCAAAACAAATTGACAGCAAAACAAAAATCCACTTTGACAGCAAAACAAAAATCCACTTTGACAGCAAAACAAAAATCCACTTTGACAGCAAAACAAATTGACAGCAAAACAAAAATCCACTTTGACAGCAAAACAAAAATCCACTTTTACAGCAAAACAAATTGACAGCAAAACAAAAATCCACTTTGACAGCAAAACAAAAATCCACTTTGACAGCAAAACAGAAATCCACTTTGACAGCAAAACAAAAATCCACTTTGACAGCAAAACAAAAATCCACTTTGACAGCAAAACAAATTGACAGCAAAACAGAAATCCACTTTGATAGTAAAACAGAAATCCACTTTGACAGCAAAACAAAAATCCACTTTGACAGCAAAACAAATTGACAGCAAAACAAAAATCCACTTTGACAGCAAAACAAAAATCCACTTTGACAGCAAAACAAATTGACAGCAAAACAAAAATCCACTTTGAGAGCAAAACAAAAATCCACTTTGACAGCAAAACAAATTGACAGCAAAACAAAAATCCACTTTGACAGCAAAACAGAAATCCACTCTGACAGCAAAACAGAAATCCACTCTGACAGCAAAAGAGAAATCCACTTTGACAGCAAAACAAATCCACTTTGACAGCAAAACAGAAATCCACTTTGACAGCAAAACAAACATCCACTTTGACAGCAAAACAAATTGACAGCAAAACAGAAATCCACTTTGACAGCAAAACAAAAATACACTTTGACAGCAAAACAAATTGACAGCAAAACAAAAATCCACTTTGAGAGCAAAACAAAAATCCACTTTGACAGCAAAACAAATTGACAGCAAAACAGAAATCCACTTTGACAGCAAAACAAAAATCCACTTTGACAGCAAAACAGAAATCCACTTTGACAGCAAAACAGAAATCCACTTTGACAGCAAAACAGAAATCCACTCTGACAGCAAAACAAATATCCACTTTGACAGCAAAACAAATTGACAGCAAAACAAATATCCACTTTGACTGCAAAACAAATATCCACTTTGACTGCAAAACAAATATCCACTTTGACAGCAAAACAAATTGACAGCAAAACAAAAATCCACTTTGACAGCAAAACAAAAATCCACTTTGACAGCAAAACAGAAATCCACTTTGACAGCAAAACAAAAATCCACTTTGACAGCAAAACAAATTGACAGCAAAACAAAAATCCACTTTGACAGCAAAACAAATATCCACTTTGACAGCAAAACAAATTGACAGCAAAACAAAAATCCACTTTGACAGCAAAACAAAAATCCACTTTGACAGCAAAACAGAAATCCACTCTGACAGCAAAACAGAAATCCACTTTGACAGCAAAACAAATTGACAGCAAAACAAAAATCCACTTTGACAGCAAAACAAAAATCCACTTTGACAGCAAAACAGAAATCCACTCTGACAGCAAAACAGAAATCCACTTTGACAGCAAAACAAATTGACAGCAAAACAAATATCCACTTTGACTGCAAAACAGAAATCCACTTTGACAGCAAAACAAATTGACAGCAAAAGAAAAATCCACTTTGACAGCAAAACAGAAATCCACTCTGACAGCAAAACAGAAATCCACTTTGACAGCAAAACAGAAATCCACTTGCAGACAGAAAAGAAGGTGGTGCTGCACTGATGATGCATTTTCCCCGGGGAGAGCAGTTGGAATTTCACACAGACAAAAGGTGGTGCTGCATTGATGATGCATTTTCCCTGGGGAGAGCAGTTGGAATTTCACACAGACAATCTGTTTATAACAAAAAGTAATACAATGCATGTAGTGAGTAGAGATTGTGCCAAACAACACTTTGAGCAATGACTTCCGATTCTGAATTCAGTAGCGTTACCTCCCTGGACATAACGTAAAACGACTTGTCCACAGTAACGAGATGAAATGGATTCAGTGAATGCTAGATTTATTTGATACAGACCATCAGCTATGACTACATTCGCACAAAACATTAACAATACAAGAAGAATATATACACATAAAGACTGAGTTTGCTCCTTTGCATTGTTTTGATGTTGCCATGTGAAAAGTTTTGTTTCATACATCATTCTATGGGTCTAGTTTGCTTGTTTGAGCTTATGCAACAGAAACGGGAATGAGTCACTGAGTGAATGCAAACAGGCGTGTGTTGTTTCTGCCTTTGAAAATGTATTTCTTTGCAACACTTAGTTTTTGTTTTGTGCCTGTTGACCTATACATTATCCATTGCTGGTGCTAAATGATTTTGAACTCGTTTTTTTTGTCTGCCTGTCAACCCTTCTCATGACGCGATATAAAGTATGATGTCTCTTTTTGTAGAATTCATGGAAACTGATGAACCCAACTGAGCCAGGAAGGAACAAAGCCTGCCCTGAGAAATCAGAACCATATGAACGGGTGAGTGTGTAATAGTTACTGGTCTTCTTCAGGACAAATTATAGCCATTTTCCTCTGTATATATGTAGACTTCAAAACACACATAAACGCATGCATGTATGTACACACACACAAACATATGCACACATATACCTTCCCCCCAACACACACACTTATACACATATAAACACATGAAAGCAAAAACACACACACACATACACACACATACACACTCAAACAAAAACGCACACACACACACACACACACAAAACATGCAGAAAAACACGCACGCACGCACAGAGAGAGAGAGAGCTGGGGGATGGCAAACAGACATGCTGGCATGCAGGAAGGCAGAGTAAGTGATTCTTTACTTTCTCGTTTACTTCAATCACACACACACACACACACACACACACACACACACACACACACACACACACACACACACTTACACAGCCAGATTTTTAAGTACTCACAAGGTTTTACTCAGTCATTACTGAACAAAGATTAATTTTCACATCTGCTGTAGAAGTGAGCAAACGTAGGTATTGCAGCCCCTAAATGCTAAAAAAACCCCCAACAACACAAAAGCAAAAAAGCTAATAGCAATGAAAATTAAGAAAGCCCAACCAAACCCTGGATCTGTTTCAGACCACACACTGCAATTACCCTAGATATGAGTGGAGTGATGGCCTAGAGGTAACGTGTCCGCCTAGGAAGCGAGAGAATCTGAGGGCGCTGGTTCGAATCACGGCTCAGCTGCCGATATTTTCTCCCCCTCCACTAGACCTTGAGTGGTGGTCTGGACGCTAGTCATTCGGATGAGACGATAAACCGAGGTCCCATGTGCAGCATGCACTTAGCGCACGTAAAAGAACCCACGGCAACAAAAGGGTTGTTCCTGGCAAAATTCTGTAGAAAAATCCACTTCGACAGGAAAAACAAATAAAACTGCATGCAGGAAAATATACAAAAAAATGGGTGGCGCTGTAGTGTAGCGACGCGCTCTCCCTGGGGAGAGCAGCCCGAATTTCACACAGAGAAATCTGTTGTGATAAAAAGGAATACAAATACAAATACAAATAATGAGAAAACATAGGAATTGCAGCCCGTATATGAAAAAAACACACAAAAAAACACACACCAAAAAACTAAAACAACAACAACAACAAAAACCATCAGCACCACATCAGCTGTGGAAAAAAAGAAGGAAAAAGTCCAGTCACAAACCCTCAGTCTGCTTTAGTCCACACGCTACAACTACCATGAATATAAGCAAACATGGAAATTAAAAAAAAAAAGAAAATGAATAATAATAAAAAAAAAAATGGAACAAGTCAAAATGAATAAACATGCAACAGCTGTAGAAATTTTATGTATTTATTTATTTTTTTATTATTATTATTATTACTACTTTTTTGTTCTTTTAAAAAAAAATAAAATTATTATTTATTTATTTATTTGTTTATTTATTTATGTACGCTTATAGTTGACTTCATCAAGTTTTTGCGCCTTATACATATTATTATTAGTAGTAGTAGTTCTTTTTTTTTTTTTTTTTTTAATGTATTTATCTATTATTCATTCATCTCTTTTTTTTTCTTCTTTTTTTTCTCAAGGCCTGACTAAGCACGTTGGGTTACGCTGCTGGTCAGGCATCTGCTTGGCAGATGTGGTGTAGCGTATATGGATTTGTCCGAACGCAGTGACGCCTCCTTGAGCTACTGAAACTGAAACTGAAACTGTAGAAAAATCCAACACGACAGGCATGGAGAAAAAAAAAAAAAACCAAATCTCAACCCAAACGCTTCAATCTGTTTCAGGCGACACGCTACAACTACACAAGCGAGGAGAAGTTTGCCCTGGTAGAGGTGATCGCTATGGTGAAGGGGCTGCAACTCCTGATGGCGCGCATGGAGTCGGCTTTCCTGGACGCTGTGCGGCGCCATGTGTACCTGCAGCTGCAGGACCTGGTGCAGGTCTTCCTCAGGGACCCGCTGCGCAAGGCTGTCAAGAAGAAGAGCGACATTGTGGAGAGGTTTCTGTTGTCTTCCTTTTCTGTCTTTGTGTGTACGTCTTTGTGTCTGTGTGTGCATCTGTCTGTCTGTTTGTGTCTGTCTGTGTGCCTGTGTGTGTCTATCTGTCTGTGTCTGTGTGTGCATCTGTCTGTCTGTTTGTGTCTGTCTGTGTGCCTGTGTGTGTCTATCTGTCTGTGTCTGTGTGTGCATCTGTCTGTCTGTGTGCCTGTGTGTGTGTGTCTGTCTGAGTCTGTGTGTGCATCTGTCTGTCTGTCTGTTTGTGTCTGTCTGTGTGCCTGTGCGTGTCTATCTGTCTGTGTGTGCATCTGTCTGTCCGTTTGTGTCTGTCTGTGTGCCTGTGCTTGTCTATCTGTCTGTGTCTGTGTGTGCATCTGTCTGTCTGTTTGTGTCTGTCTGTGTGCCTGTGTGTGTCTATCTGTCTGTGTCTGTGTGTGTGCATCTGTCTGTCTGTTTTTGTCTGTCTGTGTGCCTGTGTGTGTCTATCTGTCTGTGTCTGTGTGTGCATGTCTGTCTGTCTGTTTGTGTCTGTCTGTGTGCCTGTGTGTGTCTATCTGTCTGTGTCTGTGTGTGCATCTGTCTGTCTGTGTCTGTCTGTGTGCCTGTGTGTGTCTATCTGTCTGTGTCTGTGTGTGCATCTGTCTGTTTGTGTCTGTCTGTGTGCCTGTGCGTGTCTGTCTGTCTGTGTCTGTGTGTGCATCTGTCTGTCTGTGTGTCTGTCTGTGTGCCTGTGTGTGTCTGTCTGTATCTGTGTGTGCATTTGTCTGTCTGTTTGTGTCTGTCTGTGTGCCTGTGCGTGTCTATCTGTCTGTGTCTGTGTGTGCATTTGTCTGTCTGTTTGTGTCTGTCTGTGTGCCT
>NC_134879.1:10257309-10262309 GCF_041734735.1 Babylonia areolata
GGAATTTTGAGGATTCGGGGGTAATAAATCACAAAAAATTCTAGCACAAAAGCTATGGGCGATGCAGAAAGAAAGTAAATGTTTTTGTGAAGGAAATTGAGTGTAGATTCTGCTTTTGGGCTTTTTTTTTTATTTATTTATTTTTATTTTTTTTTTTTACCAATTAGATTGATTGTAGGTAACTGTTCAGGCATGTAAAGTCAAGATAATAATTTTTGTGTAACAAAAAAGTCTATTTCCACCTCTACATAATGACATCCATAAAGAAAAGAAACAAAATCACAGCTAGAAATAGCAAGCCTATTGTCAGATTATATCAGTAGAAGAAATTAAAACAGGTTATAAGCTTATGAAAACAAATCACAGCTCTTGCAGACATGTAAGTAAATCACTGTCCCAACAATGACAAAAGTGAGTAAAGTCAATGTGAAAGGTCAATCAGTCCCAGAAACTGAACTGGCAAGCTTTTTGACAACAAAGAGTGTTTTGGAGTGAGAGGGTGAAGTTCTTTGATGACGTTCACTCCTTTCAAGTTGCACGTGGGCTGATTAAAGTGTCTGCTGTGCAGCCAGCTTGCCACCTCTTCAAACAAGTCATCCCTCTGATTCAGCGAAAAAAAAGCGTTAAAAACAAGAAGCACGTGTTTCATGGCCAGTGCAGGTTCAGCACTGTGTTTCGTGAACATCGTGGGGCATTGGCGGTTGCTGATTGCCTTCTGTCTGCTTTGAAATGTGAGTTCACTCTTCCCAAAAGCCACGCCCCCTTGATGACCTCTGGCTGGCATTCGACCTATCGTCTTACATCACTCCTCTCCCTCTCTTTCCCCTTCTTCCAACACTGGCTGTACGTATTCTGTCAGTCATAGTCAGTTGTTAAAAAACGCTGTCTGGATGGATGGACTGAATTACCATAAAATGGGCTGTTAGTTTCATAACTCATTGTCGATCACCTTCGTTTTCAAGCCAATCATCAGACAAGAGAGATCCTTCTCCATCGCGAAAGCTGTCCATAATCACAAGCAGAGCTTTCAGAATTGTGTAAATCTGCTGACTGTGATTATTTGCTTTACTGGACACAGTTTTCAGTGCATTTGTTTGCACATGATGCAGCCCCCTTTTCCACACGCGTACCATGTGGTCAGTTAGCAAATTATTATCAAGTAGAAAGAGTCTTCTACCTGATGTAAGTTCATTTAAATAGTATTTTTATTATCCAGACACATCAAATAGTTAGTTTGATGTGTCTGGATTACAAAAATACTATTCAAATGAACTTAAATTTTACAAATATTGAGGAAAAATTCACACATGCACACATATGCATAATAGAATTTAAAAAATCAACAAAAAATATTGGATCAATATGGACAGAATTCATTTACCAAATATTACACACTTCAATTGCAAAATCTCTCTCTCTCTCTCTCTCTCTCTCTCTCTCTCTCTCTATATATATATATATATATATATGTGTGTGTGTTTGTGTGTGTGTGTGTGTGTTTGTCTCTTAATGGTGTTGGTATCTTATAACAGATGTGCTGTTGTGTGTTGCTTCAAAATGTCAACCATCTGGATGTGGAGGTTGGATATTTGGTATATCCTGGAAGCTGTTATTAGATCATGCAAAAAACCAACTGGAATGTTGATGATTAAAACAACTGGAGCAAATATTTAAAAGTACAGGAACAATTTCAGAATCCTGTCCACACAAAAAAAAGGTGGATCAGGGACAGATTTCACATGAGATGAATCTTAACCATAAACTTCATGTGTTGCACAAATATTAATGTTGGATCAGGATGAGTTTAGTTTGGTACAGTGAATGGTTATAGCTGTGAAGCATACACACCCAACTTTGTTAACTTGCAGTTAATTAATGCTTTCATTTTTAGATTGTTTGTCATTTGCACAAGTTTTGAACAGCTGGAATGTGATATGTATACTTTTCTTTTCAGGATCCTGAAATCAGTGCGAGACACCTGTGCTGACTGGTATCGGGGGACAGAGCCTGAGAACGACCCTGCCTTACATGGGAAGAAGGACCCTGAAGGTGGCTTTGCCATCAAAGTGCCCCGCAGAAATGCTGATCCTTCATCTACACAGGTTAACGAGAAAAAGCCGCTTCAAAAGTCTGGATTGCCTTATTAAACCTCTAGCATTCACATGTCTCATTGAGAAATTCTTCCTGGCACTTGTCTTTAATCAGTCTCAATCCAAGGAAATCATGCTTCCTGAAGTACACACAATCCCATTCAGTAGCTTTTTATCGCTGAGCAAGTAATTAATCAGTTGTTTTGCATGTCAATGTATGTGCCCTTCGGGCATGTGGCATGCAGCTGTCCACCCTTTTATTGCATAATCAAAGTAAACTCATGGTGATGTAAACTCATGGTGACATCATGTATTTGTGACTTTGAAATTATGAAATACGATCCTACCTGAATTTATTTTGATACTCTTGACCACCACAATAATCCACAAAAGTGTCACACATGTCACCAAATTAGTGTCACCAACTACACAATTTTTTTTTCAGTCATGTTGATAGTGATGAAAGTAACTACATCACTACCACATATGATTTATGTTTAGTACAAAGAAATATACACATTTTTACAATTTTGATGAATATTCAGTGATACATTCACCATAAGTCAACTAGTGTGTGAATGGGGCCCTTTTCACTGGTCGAAACTGTTTACATCAGCTGGAGCTACTGCATACTGCCTTTTTTTTTTTTTTTTTTTTTTTTTTTTTTAAACAGTTTGTGAAAATATAGCTGCTGTTATGAAGTGTTGCTTAACTTTTTGTGACGGGTGTACACTGTGTTGTCAGCTGTACATGGTGCGCACGATGCTGGAGTCGCTGATCGGCCTGAAGGCGCTGAGGAAGGACATGGACCCGCGCCACCTGGCCCACATAGAGGACTTCCACCGCCGCTCCTTCTTCTGGAACTACCTCGTCAACTTCAACCGTCAGTGCTGCCTCCTCTTCCACGTCCCTCGTCTTCCATGTCCCTCGTCTTCCATGTCCCTCCTCTTCCATGTCCCTCCTCTTCCATGTCCCTCGTCTTCCACGTCCCTCCTCTTCCATGTCCCTCGTCTTCCGTGTCCCTCGTCTTCCGTGTCCCTCCTCTTCCACGTCCCTCGTCTTCCATGTCCCTCGTCTTCCTCCTCTTCCATGTCCCTCGTCTTCCATGTCCCTCGTCTTCCGTGTCCCTCGTCTTCCATGTCCCTCGTCTTCCGTGTCCCTCGTCTTCCATGTCCCTCCTCTTCCATGTCCCTCCTCTTCCATGTCCCTCGTCTTCCACGTCCCTCGTCTTCCACGTCCCTCCTCTTCCATGTCCCTCGTCTTCCATGTCCCTCCTCTTCCATGTCCCTCCTCTTCCATGTCCCTCGTCTTCCATGTCCCTCGTCTTCCATGTCCCTCGTCTTCCACGTCCCTCCTCTTCCATGTCCCTCGTCTTCCAGCAGTCATAGGAAGGATAGTTTAGTGCATATGTGAAGTGATGGCCTAGAGGTAACGCGTCCGCCTTGGAAGCGAGAAAATCTGAGCGCGCTGGTTCGAATCACGGCTCGGCCGCCGATATTTTCTCCCCCTCCACTAGACCTTGAGTGGTGGTCTGGACGCTAGTCATTCGGATTAGACGATAAACCGAGGTCCCGTGTGCAGCATGCACTTAGCGCACGTAGAAGAACCCACGGCAACAAGAGGGTTGTTCCTGGCAAAATTCTATAGAAAAATCCACTTGGATAGGGAAAACAAATGAAACTGCACGCAGGAAAAAATACAAAAAAATGTGGGTGGCGCTGTATTATAGCGACGCGCTCTCCCTGGGGAGAGCAGCCCGAATTTCACACAGAGAAATCTGCTGTGATAAAACGAAATACAAATACAAATACAAATGTAGTGCAGTGATAATATGATGTACTTCATATTGTGTGGTCACAGTATACAGTGCTTACATGGTGCAAAGTCCCCTGCAGTGGGCTCAGCGCATCTCCCATGAAACAGTACATAATCATGCAATAGTAAAAAAGTGACATAGAAAAGCATGTACAGGTTAAAAAGAGAGAGAGAGAGAGAGAGAGAGAGAGAGAGAGAGAGAGATACACCAAGAGAATAATACAGAAAAAAGGAGAAACTGCTAATATGAACCATAATATCAAAAAAGCACAAAAGATGGAGAAGATTGGTCATCAGTGGTGCCCCTACGGGATAGAAGAAACACACACACACACATGCACGCACGCACGCACGCACGCATGCATGCACACACATAGAACACTCACATCAAACACACACCATATGGAGACTTCATTAGGAACAAAAAATGAAAGAGAGAGATCAGGATATATTTATCAGTTTAATGTTGCCTTGCTTCCTTGCTTCTTATTTTAAAAAGAAATGTGTCCTTGAAATAGGGTTATTCATTTTCTCATCATCTACTTCAGCGTTCCCAGATTTTCTCGTCAAACTTGACTGAGGACAATACCCTCTGACCTTTTACCCTCTGACCTTTGATATAGTATTACATATAACAGGGATGTTCCATTTGTCTGTTGAGCCCAGAATATAGACTGAATATTTGTCAGCAAAGCATAGATAAAGCACATGATTTTTCTATGAAAAAGCCTAACAATCAGTTGAGCAATGTAAGCAAATATATTGTAAAACTGATCAAGGAAAGCATTGTGTTGTGAATTTACGGGAGGGGTTTTGGGTGAAGAAGATTACTGCTCAGCCAGCCTTTTGTTTTAGTTTTTCATTTTCCCATGGTTGAGAGATTAGGCAGATATTTGGGCAGTCCAGAGAGTACCTTTTTGTAATCTGTTTTGAAACTGCGGGCTCAGAATTGTACATTTCCAGCACTGCTGTGAATTTGTTGGTGGAGATGGAAAGGGGTGCAGGGTCTGATGGGTGAGGTTGAGGACCACAGAGAGAGAATGCTGAACGCTGAACGCTGAGCGACTTTAATGACTCAGGCCAACAGCCCCTATC
>NC_134879.1:10264809-10269809 GCF_041734735.1 Babylonia areolata
CTGTAATCCATGTCAGCGTTCGGTGGGTTATGGAAACAAGAACATACCCAGCATGCACACCCCTGAAAATGGAGTATGGCTGCCTACATAGCGGGGTAAACACAGTCATACACATAAAAGCCCACTCGTGTACATACGAGTGAATGCAGAAGAAGAAGAAGAAGAAGTTAATGATTTAAAATGTTGTTTTATGTCCATAAGCTGATAACACACATAAACATAGGATGTTACTATTTCAGTTCCCCATAGAAATGTCCATGCCATGGGTTCTCACTGACCATATCCTGGAGACCAAGGAGCCGTCCATGATGGAGTAAGTCCCCATGTTCATTATCTTTACATTATCTCTCTCTCTCTCTCTCTCTCTCTCTCTCTGGGTATATTTTGTGAAGAAGACATTAACTGTAAATGGATTTGGGATTGTGTGGATGTGTCAGGGAGTTGGATGTGTAGAAGTATTTGTTTCAGAATTCAAAGATAGGCTAATTGCTTCATATAAACAGAATTGGCACTGTAAAATGGAAAGCACTGAGAAATATAGATGGTTTTATAGTTTTAAAAGTTTATTTCAAACAGAAAAATATATCACAGTCGTGACAAACAAGTGGCACCGAACAAGTCTCGCCAGATTTAGAACGAGAACGATTGGGTTGAATGCTTATGAAAAGTGGTTTCAGACTGAGCCCTTGTTACTCTCCTCTTGTCCGATGTGCGGTCATTTAAGGGAGGATGAATTACATTTTTTGTTTAGTTGTAAAGCTTATGATGATATTCGAGAAAAATGTGTTGTATTTAAAACAAAGAATGAAGATATTTTTGGAGTGCTTAATCTAAATCAGGAAACTTCACTACAGTCACTTGCAAAATATATTGCCGAAGCGAATAACATGTGACGAAAAAAACCCAACAATAATAAAATGGTATCAGGTGTTCCTCATTGTGAAAATTGAAATCTGTGTTGTCATTTTCATATGGAAAATATTTATGTTATACATTTATATATGTTTTTGTTTTTATTTCTCACTACATGCCATTACTTTGAATGGGTGGTCGAACTGCACTTTGTTGAACAGATTGATTTCATTTTGGTTTTGGTTTTCATCAATATTATTACTATTGATGTATGTTGTTATTTGTATTATGAACCCCCATGTCATTAGGGTTGTAAAGCTATTGACATTAAAGTGTTCAGTGTTCAGTGTTCTCTCTCTCTCCCTAATTGTGGCTTGGTTTGCTCCCAATAAATGGATCATTTTTCAGGAGAACATTCAAATGCAATTCAAATTACGCATGTAAAATGTTGTAACGTGGTCGAAGATGAAAACCATTTTATAAACAATTGTGTCCTTTACAGTAACCTGCGGCAAAAACATCTGATCTCTGAAGGTCAATCGTATGTTCACTTGCTGAAGAATGGTTCTGTTTACTGTGTTCGTAAAGTCTGCGTTTATATATTTAATGCCCTGAAGATATGACCGGAATTCTTTGACAGCAATGAAGAAATTCAGAATTAATTTACTTTGCACAAGAAGCACTTATGTTCTACAGGTTTAAGTTAGTATGTATTTTGCATTAAATGGTAATTTTTGTTGTTGCTGCATGATCACCATATTGTGTACTTTCGACCTCTTCCTAGGGGCTGGAGGCCTGGAGATTAAAGTGTTTTGTTCTTGTTTTCTCTCTCTCTCTCTCTCTCTCTCTCTCTCTCTCTCTATATATATATATATATATATATATATATATATTTACACGCACACACACACACACTCACACACACATACTTTGTGTGTCTATATGTGTTCTCACTGATTTTTTTTCTTTACTTTATGAGAAAAAAATATCCTGAACTATACTGCTGCAAATAAGTAACTAAACAAGTAATTTGAATAAATGAGGATATATAAGAGAAAGCATATCACATTTAACCAAAGAGGTATCAATTGAAAATTGTACCATTATTTCAAATGAAACATGAAGGAGTGTTATTGATATCTTGACTTATTAACTAGCTTTTACTAAAAACAAAACAAAACAAATTTATTTTTTTGTTGTTTCCAGTCAAGGGTACATATAGCCTTTGTACCTAGATTTTTTTTGGGGGGGAGTGGTGGGGGGCAGGGGTGGGAGTGGTATAGGAGAAACATCTTGAGACTTGTAAACTTTTGTATTTTGTATTTTGTGTTTCTTTTTATCACAACAGATTTCTCTGTGTGAAATTCGGGCTGCTCTCCCCAGGGAGAGCGCGTCGCTATACTACAGCGCCACCCTTTTTTTTCTTTCTTTTTTTTGTGGTATTTTTCCTGCGTGCAGTTTTATTTGTTTTTCCTATTGACGTGGATTTTTCTGCAGAATTTTGCCAGGAACAATCCTTTTGTTGCCGTTGGTTCTTTTACGTGCGCTAAGTGTGTGCTGCACACGGGACCTCGGTTTATCGTCTCATCCGAATGACTAGCGTCCAGACCACCACTCAAGGTCTAGTGGAGGGGGAGAAAATATCGGCTGAGCCGTGATTCGAACCAGCGCACTCAGATTCTCTTGCTTCCTAGGCGGACGCCTTACCTCTAGGCCATCACTCCACTCAAAAGAGTAAACTTGGTAAATGAATGTACTACATCTGGTGTACTTTTTAGTGGTGATAAGAATCAATATCTAAAAGTAAACAAAATCAGTGAATGAATGGAAAAACAAAACAAGAGAGCAAACTGAGAAATGAAGGAGTGAAAAAAAAAAAAAAGAAGAAAAAAAAAGAACAAACGAATGAAACAATTTGCCTTTCTGTTTCTGATTTTTTCTGACAGTTTTCTTTTTGTTTTAGGTGGGGTTTTTTTTTTGGTGTGCTGTTTCATCTTGGAACATATTTTTGTGCATTTCATTGTTTGTTCTTTGATCTTATTCCTGCAAACAGGTTTCTCCTGTACCCCATGGATCTGTACAACGACAGTGCCCAGTACGCTCTCCTCAAGTTTCGCAAACAGTTCTTGTATGACGAAATTGAAGCAGAGGTAAGTCCATTTCTGTATTTTTTTTTGTTTTTTTTCTTTTTTTACAGACTGGAAAGAAACACTGTTTTTGGTGTTTTTTTTGTTTTTTTTTATAAATTGGAAAGAAATACTGTATGTCCCTTGTGCTTGAGTGAGCTGATTATTTGTATGTATGTGAATAGGTGAGTTTATGTGAGCAGAAAATGAATATTCACTTTTCTTATATTACCTACCGTTTGAATGACATGTGGTTTTCTTACCCAGTCAGTTTTTATTCTATTGGTAAAGGTATTTTGAAGTGTATTTTAATGAATGGTCATGTTCTAAAAGTTTGTACCTTATGCATTTAATGTTACATGTACTTGAACCACAAGACAAATATCTGTGAATTGACCGACAGTGAAGTTGTATCTTGTCTTGTGTTGTGCCGTACCTCGTCTTCTCTAATATAATCTTATCTTATCTAATCTTGTTTCATCTTACATTGTTTTGTCTTGTGCTGCCTTGTCTTTTTTTTTGTCTTGTATTATTTGCTGTTTTAAGAAAACAGGATCACACTATTTTAGTTTATTACCTAGTTTTATTTTGTGCCCTTAAAAAAACAATTTTGTAGCATTTTGTATAGTTTTGAAGCCAAAAGTTCATAAATGAACCTTGAAGGTCATTCATTTAATTGGCTTCTTTGTAGCAACTGCAGAAAATACCCACCTGCTGTGAAGTCTTTTTCCAGATTTCAATATACAGTCTTTTATTTTATTTATTTTTATTATTCATTACATCAAAAGAAAGGTTTCTTTATAAAATGATATCAGATGATAATTACCTCCTCTGTTGTAGTATCATCCTCAGCTCTGCATGCACAAACTGTCATGCCTAAACTGAGAACTGTTCTAGAGAACCACATACATCCAGATTCAGACTTTTTTTTTAATTTTATTTTTTTTTATATTTTTTATTTTTTAGAAAGGTCACTACTGATGGTCTGTCTGTTGGCAAAAGAATTTCCAGTCAACATGTCAAATCTTGAAGTAATACACTTAGATAGTAATGATACATTTCAGATTTTTTTAGAACAGTAATGCCGTAACAGGATTTTACTCCTCTGCAAAATTACTAGGATAATGGGTATTAGAAATTTGTTTCCCTAAACGTCTCACTCCTTCCCCTGTACAGACATAGATGCACACAAACCTGCATAAGCGCACTCACTTGTATGCGAAGACATGCGTAGACTTTAAATAAAAACATCTGACCACATTATTTGACACATGGTACGTGTGTTTATCTTCCGAAAGCTGGAGTCGCAACTACTACTGGAATTATTTTGCAGGAAGACACATCTTTCTAAGCAGCTAGTATTTTGAACTGAATTTTGTCTGTAAAAAATGTCTTTCAATTTCAGGTGAACCTGTGTTTTGACCAGTTTGTCTACAAACTCAGCGACCAGATTGTGGCGTACTACAAGCACTTGGCTGGCAGGTGAGAGGACAGAGAGAAAAGGGGAGAAGGGGACTGGGCAGGGAGAGCTGGTGAGAAGGGAGCGGGTGGAGTGATGGCCTGGAGGTAACGCGTCCGCCTAGGAAGCGAGAGAATCTGAGCGTGCTGGTTCGAATCACAGCTCAGCCGCCGATATTTTCTCCCCCTCCACTAGACCTTGAGTGGTAGTCTGGACGCTAGTCATTCGGATGAGATGATAAACCGAAGTCCCGTGTGCAGCACGCACTTAGCGCACGTAAAAGAACCCACGGCAACAAAAGGGTTGTTCCTGGCAAAATTCTGTAGAAAAATCCACGTCAATAGGAAAAACAAATAAAACTGCACGCAGGAAAAATACAAAAAAAAAAGGGTGGCGCTGTAGTATAGCGACGCGCTCTCCCTGGGGAGAGCAGCCCGAATTTCACACAGAGAAATCTGTTGTGATAAAAAGAAATACAAATACAAAATACAAAAGAGAGAGTGAGGAGGGCAGTGGAGTAAAGAGAGTCTGAGTCAGAATGGTTTACTATTTAGGCCAAATGC
>NC_134879.1:10274809-10399809 GCF_041734735.1 Babylonia areolata
TTTTACATGCACAAAGTGCATACTACACATGGGACCTCAGTTTATCGTGGCACCTGAATGACTAGTGTCCAGACCACTACTCCAGGTCTAGTGGAGGGAAACAAAGTACTTGCGAGTGTGAGATCTGAACCTGTGCGCTCCGATTCTCTCGCCTCCTAGAAAGATGCATCATCAGTAGGCCACCACTCCAGTTTTGTTGACTGTGCATGTTGTGTTATCTAACAACAAGCTGTGTGTGGCTGTGTGCTGTCATGCCTGACAACAATCTGTGTGTTGCTGTGTTCTGTCTTCCCTGTTTGTGGCTGTGTGCTGTCCTCCCTGACAACAAGCTGTGTGTTGCTGTGTGCTGTCTTGCCTGACAACAAGCTGTGTGTTGCTGTGTGCTGTCTTCCCTGTGTGTGGCTGTGTGCTGTCTTGCCTGACAACAAGCTGTGTACTGCTGTGTGCTGTTTTGCCTGACAACAAGCTGTGTGTTGCTGTTTCCTGTCTTGCCTGACGACAAGCTGTGTGTTGCTGTGTGCTGTCTTGCCTGACAACAAGCTGTGTGTTGCTGTTTCCTGTCTTGCCTGAAAACAGCTGTGTATTGCTCTGTGCTGTCTTGCCTGACAACAAGCTGGGTGTTGCTGTGTGCTGTCTTGCCTGACAACAAGCTGTGTGTTGCTGTGTGCTGTTTTGCCTGACAACAAGCTCTGTGTTGCTGTGTGCTGTCTTGCCTGACAACAAGCTGTGTGTGGCTGTATGCTGTCTTGCCTGACAACAAGCTGTGTGTTGCTGTGTGCTGTCTTGCCTGACAACAAGCTGTGTGTTGCTGTGTGCTGTCTTGCCTGACAACAAGCTGTGTGTTGCTGTGTGCTGTCTTGCCTGACAACAAGCTGTGTGTTGCTGTGTGCTGTCTTGCCTGACAACAAGCTGTGTGTGGCTGTAGGCTGTCTTGCCTGACAACAAGCTGTGTGTTGCTGTTTGCTGTCTTGCCTGATGACAAGCTGTGTTATGGCTGTTTGCTGTCTTGCCTGAAAACAAGCTGTGTGTTGCTGTGTGCTGCCTTGCCTGACAACAAGCTGTGTGTTGCTGTGTGCTGTCTTGCCTGACAACAAGCTGTGTGTTGCTGTTTGCTTTCTTGCATGACAACAAGCTGTGTGTTGCTGTGTGCTGTTTTGCCTGACAACAAACTGTGTGTTGCTGTTTGCTGTCTTGCCTGATGACAAGCTGTGTTATGGCTGTTTGCTGTCTTGCCTGACAACAAGCTGTGTGTTGCTGTGTGCTGTCTTGCCTGACGACAAGCTGTGTGTTGCTGTGTTCTGTCTTGCCTGACAACAAGCTGTGTGTTGCTGTGTGCTGTCTTGCCTGATGACAAGCTGTGTTATGGCTGTTTGCTGTCTTGCCTGAAAACAAGCTGTGTGTTGCTGTGTGCTGCCTTGCCTGACAACAAGCTGTGTGTTGCTGTGTGCTGTCTTGCCTGACAACAAGCTGTGTGTTGCTGTTTGCTTTCTTGCATGACAACAAGCTGTGTGTTGCTGTGTGCTGTTTTGCCTGACAACAAGCTGTGTGTTGCTGTGTGCTGTCTTCCCTGACAACAAGCTGTGTGTTGCTGTGTGCTGTCTTGCCTGACAACAAGCTGTGTGTTGCTGTGTGCTGTCTTGCCTGACAACAAGCTGTGTGTTGCTGTGTGCTGTCTTGCCTGAAAACAAGCTGTGTGTGGCTGTTTGCTGTCTTGCCTGACAACAATCTGTGTGTGGCTGTTTGCTGTCTTGCCTGACAACCAGCTGTGTGTGGGTGTGTGCTGTCTTGCCTGACAACAAGCTGTGTGTTGCTGTGTGCTGTCGTGCCTGACAACAAGCTGTGTGTGACTGTAGGCTGTCTTGCCTGACAACAAGCTGTGTGTTGCCTTGCCTGACAACAAGCTGTGTGTTGCTGCGTGCTGTCTTGCCTGACAACAAGCTGGGTGTTGCTGTGTGCTGTCTTGCCTGACAACAAGCTGTGTGTTGCTGTGTGCTGTCTTGCCTGACAACGAGCTGTGTGTGGCTGTTTGCTGTCATGCCTGACAACAAGTTCTGTGTTGCTGTGTGCTGTCTTGCCTGACAACAAGCTGTGTGTTGCTGTGTGCTGTCTTGCCTGACAACAAGCTGTGTGTTGCTGTGTGCTGTCTTCCCTGACAACAAGCTGTGTGTTGCTGCGTGCTGTCTTCCCTGACAACAAGCTGTGTGTTGCTGTGTGCTGTCTTCCCTGACAACAAGCTGTGTGTGGCTGTGTGCTGACTTGCATGACAACAAGCTGTGTGTTGCTGTGTGCTGTCTTGCCTGACAACAAGCTGTGTGTTGCTGTGTGCTGTCTTCCCTGACAACAAGCTGTGTGTTGCTGCGTGCTGTCTTGCCTGACAACAAGCTGTGTGTTGCTGCGTGCTGTCTTGCCTGACAACAAGCTGTGTGTTGCTGTGTGCTGTCTTGCCTGACAACAAGCTGTGTGTTGCTGTGTGCTGTCTTGCCTGACAACAAGCTGTGTGTTGCTGCGTGCTGTCTTGCCTGACAACAAGCTGTGTGTTGCTGTGTGCTGTCTTCCCTGACAACAAGCTGTGTGTGGCTGTGTTGCTGTCTTGCCTGACAACAAGCTGTGTGCTGTGGCCAGGAGCTGGAGACCTTGCTGGAGGTGACGCGGCTGACCCACACGATGCTGGGGGAGTTCCTGGTGCTGGACGACTTTGGCAGCATGCTGCTGGAGGCCAACCACAATGTGTCGGCGCCCTATGGCCGCATCACCCTGCACATCTTCTGGGAGCTCAACTACGACCTGCTGCCCAACTACTGCTTCAACGGGGCCACCAACAGGTACAGGAAATGGGAGTGTGTGGGTGGGTGGGTGGCGATGCTGTGGTGGGTGGGTGGATGTGGATGTGTGTGCAGATTGGTGGGGGATGGGGGGGGGCTGGGGTGCATGGGGTGTGTGTGGGTGTATTTTCCTAAGTGGATGCGCATGTGGAGCTCAGCTACGATCTTCTGCCCAACTACTGCTTCAACGGGGCCACCAACAGGTTACTGGAGCGTGAGGTTGTGTGGGTGGGTGGGACAGCTGTGTTGGGTGGGTGCATGTGTGTACGGGTGGATAGGGTGTGTGTGTGGTGTGGGTGGGGGTTGTGTAGGTTTGTTGGGGGTGGTTGTGGATGTGTATTCCTAAGTGGGTGAGCATGGGGAGCTCAGCTACAATCTGCAGCCCAACTACTGCTTCAGTGGGGCCACCAACGGGTACATGAGTGTGGGTGTGGGGAGAGTGTGGGTGTGGGTGGGAGGGCCATGTTGGGTGCGTGGATGTGTGTGTGTGTGTGCAATGTTTGTTTTTAACTGTGTGCGAGTGAGAGTGAGTGACAGAGCTCTTTTAAAGGTAGGGCAAGGGAATTGAAAAAAAAAAAAAAGTTGCCTGTATTACTGCAGGATATTATTTTTATGATGTGTGTCTGTTGCCCAGATTCGTCAAAATGCCATCTTTCCTGCTGAAAAATACCAAGCGAGACAAGCCTCCTAGTGCAGCCCCTTACTATCTGTGGGGCAGTAAGGTAACCATCAGCATGTGGCCCTTTCTCTTTAAAAAAAAAAAAATTATTACTTGCCTTCTGTCTATCTGTTTAAGTTAATTGTTCTATTTATTCACTTATTTGTTTAATTGGTTGTGTTCGATCTATGACAAATTTGTTTTCTGTTTTCAGATATATATATGAGTTATGGATCTTATATCTTATTCTGCATTATGTTTCTATCCTGTTAAAACGATCTTTCAGTTAATCTTTTCCTTCGAATAGAGAGAGAGAGAGAGAGAGAGAGAGAGAGAGAGATTAAATATTAAATCTAGGCCCAGATGTCTTTGTTTTTTTCATTTTCATAATGTAATGGAGAACACGCCAAAAAAAAAAACAGTCTTAGTTAATCTTTTAACCTTTAATTTAAAACTGCAATTGTGTTTGGGGTTGGGTAGTGGTTTAAAAAGTTCTCATTTATGCCTACCTTGGTCCAATGTACCTCCAAAAGGTACAAATCTGAAAAAGAATATATGTATTTTATATATATATATATATATATTTTTTTTTTGTTTTTGTTTTTTTTTTTTTCAATTTTTGATTTAAAAATATTTCTTTAGAATCTGGTTTGCTCTCAAGGTTTGACCAGCGCTTTGGGTCAATGTTTAGATCAAGCATTTACTTGAATCATTGTTATGCAAATGTGGTACGGCATATGGATCAGTCTGCGTGTTACTGTCTGTTGGCCATTAAGGTTTGTTGTGCTGTTGTGATATATCTTCTGCTTCTCATGACTTTATTTTCTTTTGACGGTGAGGTGATTCGAACACATACACATACACTCTTTTCAGCAGAATGGGAGAGGGATTGGACGTGGGCTGGGCGATCAGGGGATTATTTAGAAGAAAAAAAAAACAAGAGAGGCAAGGCCTTCAAGACTCACTTGTGATACACTTAAAAAAAAAAAAATCCAAGCTTTTTAAGATGAGAAAGATCAGTTTAAAGCAAATTAGGTCCCCTAGCATTAATTACAGAGTAATTTCCCTTTTTTTTTACAATCTGCACCAAAAACGTTTGCAAAATAAATAAAACTTCCATGCTTAGCAAAAGAAGTTCCTGTTTGAACAGAAAATGATAATAATGACTGCTCTTGTTGTTGGGTCAGAATATCAGATCAGAGAGCCAAGTTTACAGAATACAAAAAATATAAATATAACAGTAAATGCAGTTTGCATATAATTAGGCTTCATTTATTTTTTTGTGTGTGCCCATCCCAGAGGTGCAATATTGTTTTAAACAAGATGACTGGAAAGAACTGAAGTTTTCCTATTTTTATGCCTAAGTTGGTGTCAACTGACAAAGTATTTGCAGAGAAAATGTCAGTGTTAAAGTTTACCACGGACACACACACACACACACGCAGACAACCGAACACCAGGTTAAAACATAGACTCACTTTGTTTACACAAGTGAGTCAAAAAGAAGTTAACAGTGGAGTTGTGGGGCATTGGGTAGAGGGGTCATCTGTCATACTACCAGTGAAAAAACAACAAACAAACACCTACCCAGTTGTATACGGCCTCAGCGATTGATATTACAAATTGCTGGGAACCGTACAAAGCCCTGTGAATATCACCATATCTTGTACTCAGATCTACCCCCCTGTTCTTACATTGGATAGCGTAATCATGTGCTTTTGTAAAACTTGAGTGTTTAGACTGGCCTTTTTATCCCACTGTCTGTCGTGCCTTGGTCAAAAGAGATCAATGAGCTTGGCTTGAAGTCTGAGTACAGTTACATAGTACTTTTTGTGTTCTCTTAAGTGCTGGTTTTGCTGGATAAACACAAGGTGGTCCCTAGAGGAAGAAGTCCAGCTAAAAGTGGTGACTGACACCCTGACTACTGACACTGACCTGTCACACTGCTGACACCCTGACTACTGACACCCTGACCTGTCAGACTGCTGACACTGACCTGTCACACTGCTGACACCCTGACTGCTGACACCCTGACCTGTCAGACTGCTGACACCCTGACTACTGACACTGACCTGTCACACTGCTGACACCCTGACTACTGACACCCTGACCTGTCAGACTGCTGACACCCTGACTACTGACACCCTGACCTGTCAGACTGCTGACACCTTGACCTGTCAGACTACTGACACCCTGACCTGTCAGACTGCTGACACCTTGACCTGTCAGACTACTGACACCCTGACCTCAGACTACTGACACCCTGACCTGTCAGACTGCTGACACCCTGACCTGTCAGACTGCTGACACCCTGACCTTTTGCACACACAAAAAATCTGAAGAAAAAAACAAGGTCGGTGCTATACTGTTGTGATACGCTGTTCCTGGAGACGGCAGCTTGAATTTCACACAGAGACATGTGTTGTGACAAAAAGTAATGCAATACAATTCATTCAGAACAATACAATACAGGGTTCGTCACTAACGGGAGCGCTGAGCGGAACGCTCTGAAAAAACAAATTGCGCTCTGGAAAATTCCTTGACTCAGAGCGCTTGCGCTCTTGATTTTGAAAAGACATAAGCATACGCTACTGCATCTAAATTGTTATTCCATTGTCCATCACAAACAAGAGTCAAAAGCGCGATCGTTTTGCATTTACCGAAGTTTGAAAGCCGTCTGTTTACGTTTTGTTAGTTCAACCGGAAGTAGGCCTAGTGAATCAGGGGAGGCTATGCAAAAGAGCGCTCTTCAGACTTGAAGAGTAGAAAAGTGGAGCACACGATCGATTTCGCGGCCGTGCAAAATCAAAATGAATTTATGTTTGAGACTTGTTGCTCTATGTTTTTAGTGTGCGCTCTTGGTTTTCAGTTTGCGCTCATCAAAATTCTGAAACTAGAGCGCAGGCGCTCATGTGAAAAAATGTTAATGACGAACCCTGCAATACAATACAATACAATACAATACAATACAATACAATACAATACAGTGCAGTGCAGTGCAGTGTAACGCAACACAACACAACACAACACAACACAACGCAGTGCAACCCTGTCCTCATTTCAGCGACTGAACACATCGTTCAACACCATCTTCAGTCTGTACTCTGAGTTTATCGGGATGCCCCACCTGAGGGTCATCTGTCGGATGCTGGGCTACCAGGGCATCGCTGTCGTCATTGAGGAACTGTTGAAGAGCTCCGAGTCCTTTGTAAGTTACAGAACCTTCACTGTGTACATTTTTTTTTTTTTTTTTTTTTGTTCATCTTATCTTAACCTTCGCTGACTATCGTGGGTCGTACACCACCCAGAAGGGTACAAAAATGCAAATATCTCAGCCAATTCTTAATATTTTTCTACGAAATTTCAGAAATGCTTTCTACACCTAAAAGGCCAACTTTTGCCAAAAAATGAAAAAAAAAAATTAATTAGTTAATGAATAATTAAAGGTGGCGTTTTAACTACACACGGACGCTTGTGTGGGTCGTGTATGACCCATGCTTTTTAAAGAGGAAAAAACGTGGTCACCCCTTGAAAGCTCGTGTGGGTCATGCACGACCCATACCTTTTTAATAGTGATTTCAGAAGGTTTAATTTGCAGTTAGTGAAGGAAAATAAAGAAGTTTTACTTTCAATAGCCTCACTACCACACTACTCTCCCACTACCCCCCACACCCCTCCCCGCCCCGTCCCTTTCGCCTGTCTTCAGCTATAACCCCCTTCCATCCCTTTCTCTAACAGCATGTACCTGTGTGACTGAATATCTTTGATTGTGCGTGTATAGGATGCTATGAGTCATCTGTCTCTCTCCCTCTCTCTCTGTCTCGCTGTCTGTCTGTCTGTCTGTCTCTGTCTCGGTCTCTCTCTCTCTCTCTCTCTCTCTCTCTATCTGTCTATCTATCTCTGTCTGTGTGGATAAGTAGGGTTTGTATGTATGTGCATGTGGTGGTTGGAGCTTGCGTGCAAGTCTGATGTTCATCTTGCTGCATATCAGGCGATGGTCCGACCAACAGACTGCTCCTCTCATGCAGCGTGTAATGGAAACATCACCTCTGTCCCTCTGCCGGACAATCACATAGTCCAGCATGTGCCACTGCTTGGAGCGGGGGTGCATCCATGTGTTCTTGTACTTGTCCTCTTGTTGGAAGAGGGTGTTGGTGATGGTCAGTCCATGCTGCGCGCAGAGCGATAGCAAAAGCAGTCCGTTGGAGTTGCACTTGCCAGTGCCGTGCTGTCCTGGGACTTTTGGCCATGAGGAGAAGTCCACGCTGACGCGGGCATTGAAATCCCCAAGGATGATCAGCCTGTCCTTTCTGTCTACCACTGAACTGGTGTGGCTGAGCTCCTCGTAGAAAGCTTCTTTGATGTCATCAGGGTTGGTCATCGTCGGGGCATAGCAGCTGATGACTGTTGTGAAGCGATCCTTGGACAGCTTCAGACACAGGGTCATCAGCCTATTGTTTATCCCGTGTGGAAGGCTGTCAAGCTGTCGTGCAAGTTTGGTTCGTATGGCAAAGCCCACGCCTGAGGTTCTTGGGGTGCCATCTGGCTTCCCAATGCAGTAGAAGGTGTAGGCCCTCCCCTCCAACTTCCTCCAGCTGGGTTTCACCGGCAAACCTGGTTTCGCTCAGTGCTGCTATGTCCACCTGGTAGCGATCAAGCATTCTAGCAATGAGCGTCTTTCTGGTCTGTTGTCTCTGTCTAGAAGGGTGCGAACATTCCAGGCATCCAGAGTCAGGGCATGACTCCTGGTTCTTTTCTTCTGTTGTTTTCGACCGCTAGTGTTGGATGTCCAAGTAGGTCCGGTTTCCTACTAGGTACTAGACGAGGCAGGCTTTGTTTAGGGATCCTTTTATCTCACCTTCCCCATGTGGAGAGAGCAGTGCTGTCCCTAAAAAGGGCTGCTCTGACACTGTGGGAGGATACGGGCGCCGCATCTGCCCCAGTCTACGGCAGACGACCATCACCCCACCGCCGCCTGCATGCAGTCGTGACTTGGAACTGCCAGCAGCATCCTCTGCCTGTCCCCGTTACCACTTCTCCATCGCCGCAGGGCTTGGGAAAGCTGGGTGTTGAAGGGCTAGCTCATCATTCCGACATTAGCCTGGTTGCCTGACCGGCACAGGTGACATTTTTTTAGTGAGTAGGAGTTGTGCAGTCCCTTCCCCACTCTCTCGCCTACCGATGCTCACAGTCCCACAGGTGCAAATGCTGCCACATGTAGGATGGCCCCGGCAGGTGCAGGTTTTTTCTTTGGGGCTCCGTCTCCTAGGAGGACTTCCAGCCAAGGATAAGAGCTCCCCCTGCCCTTTGGTCATCCTCTTCCGCCTTTACAGCTGTTGGGAAAGGTTTCCTCCTCCGCCTAGTCCGTCATTGGGAGACTACACATGCGGCAGGTAGTACTGGGTTACATGGTACCAGTAGCAAGGTCTATGCCCCTGACCTGACCACCTGGCCCCTGTGAAAAGGATGTGAATACCCATTATTGTTGGGTTTTTTTTCTTTTTTTGACTTAGTTATTTGATTAAAAAAAAAATCATTATCATGATTATGACGATGAGGAAGGCATTGAGTGGAGTGCAGTGCAGACTAAGCAGACAGTTGATGGTGTGTCCCCAGCTGAAGGGAATCATGGTGGACTACATGCGGCAGCTGATGAAAGCCATGCCTGACAAGTGCAAGATGCAGATGTACAGCTATGGTTCTGCTGGTAAGAACATGGCCTTTTTCTCATGAAATATATATTGTTTACTTTTGTGTATCATCGTTTTGAATTCTTTATTTTGTTTAGTTTTTTATATTTGTTACTTTATTTAATTATTAATCATTTATTGACCCACGAGTGCTGTGAGGGGACGAACACCCACTCATCTCCTTTTAGGACCGAGGGCTGGGTAGGTGGGAACAGCAGGCTCCCACGGGCTGAGCGGGGTCCCTCAGCTGCCGTCGGTCCTGAAAAGGAAGCCGTAGTGACCGTGGCGGTCACCTGCGTGCTGACAGAGGACAGAGGCGTTTGATTGGCTAAGAGCGGGCCAGACTAAGATGGGCGTCTTTTCACTGTTAGCCGCGCGAAATTTGGCCAAACAGAGCAAACCATAGGCCTAGTTTGCATCAGTTTGACATGGTAAGTATATGTAAACACCAAACATGGAGTATAATACAAACTCCTCCTTTTTGTTTTATATATTATTTTTATTTTGCAAGTATCAAACTGATGAAATGATCACGCATAATGATATATGAATCAGTCGAAAGTAGACTGCTTCACAATAATACAGGGTCTATTGATGATATGACTTGGGTCTTGGGTTCAAATTGGGTATTTGCTGGATTAAAGGTGGAGATTTTTCTGATCTACCAGGTCACCCTGCAGGTGCAGACCTGCTAATGCCTGAGCCTTCTTCATGTGTATACACATTCAGAACATCAGACGTGCACGTTAGAGATCACGCAGTCCATGTCAGCATCTAGTGCATTATGGAAACAATTGCACACCCCCTTAAAAGGAGTATGGCTGTTTTAATGGCAGCGTAAAAATAGCAATACATGTAAAACCCACTTGTAGATAGGAGTGAGTGTGGGTGTTGCTGCCTATGAATGCACTGGAAAGAATGGACGAACTATTACAGTCACCTCAAGATGGTTTGTGTGCACACGTCCATTCAGTTATTGTCAAACCAAATGCACAAACACATTTAACACGTCTATTTCCCTGATCTATGTCTCTGTTTCTATGTCTGTCCCACATGGTCTCTCTGCTTCACTGTTAGGGAAAAACGAGAGGTGTGTTGTGGTGTGACAGGTATTCTGCAGCAGTGTTGCGTTGTGTTGTGGTGTGACAGGTATTCTGCAGTAATGTTGTGTTGTGGTGTGACAGGTATTCTGCAGTAGTGTTGTGTTGTGGTGTGACAGGTATTCTGCAGTAGTGTTGTGTTGTGGTGTGACAGGTATTCTGCAGTAGTAGTGTTGTGTTGTGGTGTGACAGGTATTCTGCAGAATGTGTGTTGTGTTGTGTTGTGACAGGTATTCTGCAGTAATGTTGTGTTGTGGTGTGACAGGTATTCTGCAGTTGTGTTGTGTTGTGTTGTGACAGGTATTCTGCAGTAATGTTGTGTTGTGGTGTGACAGGTATTCTGCAGTAGTGTTGTGTTGTGTTGTGGTGTGACAGGTATTCTGCAGTAGTGTTGTGTTGTGGTGTGACAGGTATTCTGCAGTAATGTTGTGTTGTGTTGTGGTGTGACAGGTATTCTGCAGCAGTGTTGTGTTGTGTTGTGGTGTGACAGGTATTCTGCAGTAGTGTTGTGTTGTGGTGTGACAGGTATTCTGCAGTAGTGTTGTGTTGTGGTGTGACAGGTATTCTGCAGTAGTGTTGTGTTGTGGTGTGACAGGTATTCTGCAGTAGTGTTGTGTTGTGACAGGTATTCTGCAGTAGTGTTGTGTTGTGTTGTGACAGGTATTCTGCAGTAGTGTTGTGTTGTGGTGTGACAGGTATTCTGCAGTAGTGTTGTGTTGTGGTGTGACAGGTATTCTGCAGTAGTGTAGTGTTGTGTTGTGGTGTGACAGGTATTCTGCAGTAGTGTTGTGTTGTGGTGTGACAGGTATTCTGCAGTAATGTTGTGTTGTGGTGTGACAGGTATTCTGCAGTAGTGTTGTGTTGTGGTGTGACAGGTATTCTGCAGTAGTGTTGTGTTGTGTTGTGACAGGTATTCTGCAGTAGTGTTGTGTTGTGTTGTGGTGTGACAGGTATTCTGCAGTAGTGTTGTGGTGTGACAGGTATTCTGCAGTAATGTGTTGTGGTGTGACAGGTATTCTGCAGTAATGTTGTGTTGTGTTGTGACAGGTATTCTGCAGTTGTGTTGTGTTGTGGTGTGACAGGTATTCTGCAGTAGTGTTGTGTTGTGGTGTGACAGGTATTCTACAGTAGTGTTGTGTTGTGGTGTGACAGGTATTCTGCAGTAGTGTTGTGTTGTGACAGGTATTCTGCAGTAGTGTTGTGTTGTGACAGGTATTCTGCAGTAGTGTTGTGTTGTGTTGTGTTGTGACAGGTATTCTGCAGTAGTGTTGTGTTGTGTTGTGACAGGTATTCTGCAGTAGTGTTGTGTTGTGGTGTGACAGGTATTCTGCAGTAATGTTGTGTTGTGGTGTGACAGGTATTCTGCAGTAATGTTGTGTTGTTGTGTGACAGGTATTCTGCAGTAATGTTGTGTTGTGTGTGACAGGTATTCTGCAGTAGTGTTGTGTTGTGGTGTGACAGGTATTCTGCAGTAGTGTTGTGTTGTGTTGTGACAGGTATTCTGCAGTAGTGTTGTGTTGTGGTGTGACAGGTATTCTGCAGTAGTGTTGTGTTGTGTTGTGTGACAGGTATTCTGCAGTAATGTTGTGTTGTGGTTTGACAGGTATTCTGCAGTAGTGTTGTGTTGTGGTGTGACAGGTATTCTGCAGTAGTGTTGTGTTGTGGTGTGACAGGTATTCTGCAGTAATGTTGTGTTGTGTTGTGACAGGTATTCTGCAGTAATGTTGTGTTGTGGTGTGACAGGTATTCTGCAGTAATGTTGTGTTGTGGTGTGACAGGTATTCTGCAGTAATGTTGTGTTGTGGTGTGACAGGTATTCTGCAGTAGTGTTGTGTTGTGACAGGTATTCTGCAGTAATGTTGTGTTGTGGTGTGACAGGTATTCTGCAGTAATGTTGTGTTGTGGTGTGACAGGTATTCTGCAGTAATGTTGTGTTGTGGTGTGACAGGTATTCTGCAGTAATGTTGTGTTGTGTTGTGACAGGTATTCTGCAGTAGTGTTGTGTTGTGGTGTGACAGGTATTCTGCAGTAGTGTTGTGTTGTGGTGTGACAGGTATTCTGCAGTAGTGTTGTGTTGTGGTGTGACAGGTATTCTGCAGTAGTGTTGTGTTGTGGTGTGACAGGTATTCTGCAGTAGTGTTGTGTTGTGTGTGACAGGTATTCTGCAGTAATGTTGTGTTGTGTTGTGACAGGTATTCTGCAGTAGTGTTGTGTTGTGGTGTGACAGGTATTCTGCAGTAGTGTTGTGTTGTTGTGTGACAGGTATTCTGCAGTAGTGTTGTGTTGTGTTGTGACAGGTATTCTGCAGTAGTGTTGTGTTGTGGTGTGACAGGTATTCTGCAGTAATGTTGTGTTGTGTTGTGACAGGTATTCTGCAGTAATGTTGTGTTGTGTTGTGACAGGTATTCTGCAGTAGTGTTGTGTTGTGGTGTGACAGGTATTCTGCAGTAGTGTTGTGTTGTGGTGTGACAGGTATTCTGCAGTAGTGTTGTGTTGTGTTGTGACAGGTATTCTGCAGTAGTGTTGTGTTGTGGTGTGACAGGTATTCTGCAGTAGTGTTGTGTTGTGGTGTGACAGGTATTCTGCAGTAATGTTGTGTTGTGGTGTGACAGGTATTCTGCAGTAGTGTTGTGTTGTGTTGTGACAGGTATTCTGCAGTAGTGTTGTGTTGTGTTGTGACAGGTATTCTGCAGTAATGTTGTGTTGTGTTGTGACAGGTATTCTGCAGTAATGTTGTGTTGTGTTGTGACAGGTATTCTGCAGTAGTGTTGTGTTGTGGTGTGACAGGTATTCTGCAGTAGTGTTGTGTTGTGGTGTGACAGGTATTCTGCAGTAGTGTTGTGTTGTGGTGTGACAGGTATTCTGCAGTAGTGTTGTGTTGTGTTGTGACAGGTATTCTGCAGTAATGTTGTGTTGTGGTGTGACAGGTATTCTGCAGTAGTGTTGTGTTGTGGTGTGACAGGTATTCTGCAGTAGTGTTGTGTTGTGGTGTGACAGGTATTCTGCAGTAGTGTTGTGTTGTGGTGTGACAGGTATTCTGCAGTAGTGTTGTGTTGTGGTGTGACAGGTATTCTGCAGTAGTGTTGTGTTGTGTTGTGACAGGTATTCTGCAGTAGTGTTGTGTTGTGTTGTGACAGGTATTCTGCAGTAGTGTTGTGTTGTGGTGTGACAGGTATTCTGCAGTAGTGTTGTGTTGTGTGTGTGTGACAGGTATTCTGCAGTAGTGTTGTGTTGTGGTGTGACAGGTATTCTGCAGTAATGTTGTGTTGTGGTGTGACAGGTATTCTGCAGTAGTGTTGTGTTGTGGTGTGACAGGTATTCTGCAGTAGTGTTGTGTTGTGGTGTGACAGGTATTCTGCAGTAATGTTGTGTTGTGTTGTGACAGGTATTCTGCAGTAATGTTGTGTTGTGGTGTGACAGGTATTCTGCAGTAGTGTTGTGTTGTGGTGTGACAGGTATTCTGCAGTAGTGTTGTGTTGTGGTGTGACAGGTATTCTGCAGTAGTGTTGTGTTGTGTTGTGACAGGTATTCTGCAGTAGTGTTGTGTTGTGGTGTGACAGGTATTCTGCAGTAATGTTGTGTTGTGGTGTGACAGGTATTCTGCAGTAGTGTTGTGTTGTGTTGTGACAGGTATTCTGCAGTAGTGTTGTGTTGTGTTGTGTGACAGGTATTCTGCAGTAGTGTTGTGTTGTGGTGTGACAGGTATTCTGCAGTAGTGTTGTGTTGTGTTGTGACAGGTATTCTGCAGTAGTGTTGTGTTGTGGTGTGACAGGTATTCTGCAGTAATGTTGTGTTGTGTTGTGACAGGTATTCTGCAGTAATGTTGTGTTGTGTTGTGACAGGTATTCTGCAGTAATGTTGTGTTGTGGTGTGACAGGTATTCTGCAGTAGTGTTGTGTTGTGTGGTGTGACAGGTATATTCTGCAGTCAGATGTTGTGTTGTGGTGGGACAGGTATTCTGCAGTAGTGTTGTGTTGTGTGTGGTGTGACAGTATTCTGCAGCAGTGTTGTGTTGTTGTGTGACAGGTATTCTCCAGTAGTGTTGTGTTGTGTTGTGACAGGTAATTCTCCAGTAGTGTTGTGTTGTGGTGTGACAGGTATTCTGCAGTAGTGTTGTGTTGTGGTGTGACAGGTATTTTGCAGTAGTGTGTGTTTGTGGTGTGACAGGTATCTGCAGTAATGTTGTGTTGTGTTGTGTGTGACAGGTATTTTGCAGTAGTGTTGTGTTGTGGTGTGACAGGTATTCTGCAGTAGTGTTGTGTTGTGGTGTGACAGGTATTCTGCAGTAGTGTTGTGTTTGCTGGTGTGACAGGTATTCTGCAGTAATGTTGTTGTGTTGTGGTGTGACAGGTATTCTGCAGTAGTGTTGTGTTGTGGTGTGACAGGTATTCTGCAGTAGTGTTGTGTTGTGGTGTGGTGTGACAGGTATTCTGCAGTAGTGTTGTGTTGTGGTGTGACAGGTATTCTGCAGTAGTGTTGTGTTGTGTTGTGACAGGTATTCTGCAGTAGTGTTGTGTTGTGGTGTGACAGGTATTCTGCCAGTAGTGTTGTGTTGTGTGTGGTGTGACAGGTATTCTGCGTAGTGTTGTGTTGTGGTGTGACAGGTATTCTGCAGTAGTGTTGTGTTGTGTTGTGGTGTGACAGGTATTCTGCAGTAGTGTTGTGTTGTGTTGTGGTGTGACAGGTATTCTGCAGTAGTGTTGTGTTGTGTTGTGGTGTGACAGGTATTCTGCAGTAGTGTTGTGTTGTGGTGTGACAGGTATTCTGCAGTAGTGTTGTGTTGTGGTGTGACAGGTATTCTGCAGTAATGTTGTGTGTGTGTGACAGGTATTCTGCCAGTAGTGTTGTGTTGTGGTGTGACAGGTATTCTGCAGTAGTGTTGTGTTGTGTTGTGACAGGTATTCTGCAGTAATGTTGTGTTGTGTTGTGACAGGTATTCTGCAGTAATGTTGTGTTGTGTTGTGACAGGTATTCTGCAGTAGTGTTGTGTTGTGGTGTGACAGGTATTCTGCAGTAGTGTTGTGTTGTGGTGTGACAGGTGTTCTGCAGTAGTGGTGGTTGTGGTGTGGTGTGACAGGGTAATCTGCAGTAGTGTTGTGTTGTGTGTGGTGACAGGTATTCTGCAGTAGTGTTGAGTTGTGGTAGTGACAGGGTATTCCTCCAGTAGTGTCTGTGTTGTGTTGTGACAGGTATTCTGCAGCAGTGTTGTGTTGTGGTGTGACAGGTATTCTGCAGTTGTGTTGTGACAGGTATTCTGCAGTAATGTTGTGTTGTTGTGTGACAGGTATTCTCCAGTAGTGTTGTGTTGTGTTGTGACAGGTATTCTGCAGTAATGTTGTGTTGTGGTGTGACAGGTATTCTCCAGTAGTGTTGTGTTGTGGTGTGACAGGTATTCTGCAGCAGTGTTGTGTTGTGTTGTGGTGTGACAGGTATTCTGCAGTAATGTTGTGTTGTGTTGTGGTGTGACAGGTATTTTGCAGTAGTGTTGTGTTGTGGTGTGACAGGTATTTTGCAGTAGTGTTGTGTTGTGGTGTGACAGGTATTCTGCAGTAATGTTGTGTTGTGGTGTGACAGGTATTTTGCAGTAGTGTTGTGTTGTGGTGTGACAGGTATTCTGCAGTAATGTTGTGTTGTTGTGTGACAGGTATTCTCCAGTAGTGTTGTGTTGTGTTGTGACAGGTATTCTGCAGTAGTGTTGTGTTGTGGTGTGACAGGTATTCTGCAGTAGTGTTGTGTTGTGGTGTGACAGGTATTCTGCAGTAGTGTTGTGTTCTGGTGTGACAGGTATTCTGCAGTAGTGTTGTGTTGTGTTGTGGTGTGACAGGTATTCTGCAGTAGTGTTGTGTTGTGGTGTGACAGGTATTCTGCAGTAGTGTTGTGTTGTGGTGTGACAGGTATTCTGCAGTAGTGTTGTGTTGTGTTGTGACAGGTATTCTGCAGTAGTGTTGTGTGACAGGTATTCTGCAGTAATGTTGTGTTGTGTTGTGACAGGTATTCTGCAGTAGTGTTGTGTTGTGGTGTGACAGGTATTCTGCAGTAGTGTTGTGTTGTGGTGTGACAGGTATTCTGCAGTAGTGTTGTGTTGTGTTGTGACAGGTATTCTGCAGTAGTGTTGTGTTGTGTTGTGACAGGTATTCTGCAGTACTACCTGGTTTTGCTGAACGATGTGATGCAGTACACGGACCTCAAGTCAGAAGTCTTTCAAGGGCTGAAGGAAATCGGCAACACCATCATCTTCTGTCGACTCATTGAAGAGGCACATGTATGTTCTTTTATTTTTTTTGTGTGCTCTGTACATTTCATTACTCCTGCATTTTGAGTTCATCTGCCCTGATGTCTCACAAACTTCTCAGTTTTTGTATGTTTTCTGTTGCTTTCCCGAGTTCAATGCTTTGTAAAATGTTGGCCCTATTAAAATTGAATAAATTTTGGGTTTTTTTGAAAAAAAAAGGAAGTAGAAAAGTGATGGCGCACCGTGTTGCAGAACAAGGAGGAGATTGTGGACCTGCACCTTGCCAGTCCTTTCCAGAACTTCCCCAAACCCTACGTGCCCACCAAGACAGCAGGGGGGAAGGAAGCCAAAGGTGTGTGTGGTGTTACCATTTGTCAGTGCATGTGCCTGTGTGTTAGCGTGTGCGTGCTTTCTTGTTTTCAAGGTCTCAGCAGGACGTTGGGTTTATGCTAAGACATCTGCTACATTTTTTTTTTTTTTTTTTTTTTAAGAGCACAAATGGTATTGCATATTTAGATCAGTCTGCATGTTTTGACTGATAGACACCTCCTTGAAAGTGAAACAGTTTCAATGTGTTTGACATGTTTTCTATTTGATATTCATCTGATTATATGACAGTAATTAGGTAATCATTTTCTGATGTTCCTTCTCTGTTCCCTCCCCCATTCGCTTTTATGTACATTCTAATTTGTTTATGTACGTACAGATATGTGTATGTAAAATCATGATCATCATGATGATTTTATATCACTTTATGTATTAAACCAGCTGTGAAGCTCCTATTCCTGTACCCCAACATGAAGAAGCTGTTACTCCAGCGAAAATTTGCTAAATTATAACCACAACTTTTAAAGACATGAATAGACTGCCGTTGTTTTTATATTATATACCGTAAAGTTCGGTCTATTGAGCGCACTGGTATATAAGCCGCACCCACTAAATTTAGGAAAAAATTGAACTTTATACATACATAAGCCGCACTTATTTCCGGTACCGGAACACATACTGATACTAAGAAAAACTGTCAATACTGTAGGTTATGAAATAAACACAAGCGGGAACAACACAAAGAAAAGCAAGTGAAAATACTGCTAGTGCCACAAAAAAAAAGAAGAAGAAATAAACACAACGAAAATAAGATCTATAATTTATGGATAGTCACATTTATTCAACGTTATCCTGCTCTCAGAATCCACTAAAATCTTCATCTTCAGTGTCCGAGTTGAAGAGAACCAGCACAGCTTCCTCCGCCATCTTGTCACTGACTTAGCCTCACTTTCACTTCATGAAGGTGGAGGTCGCTGCTGGTTCGTCGCTTGCACTGTCGTCTGCTAGGTCAATCGCCTTCAATTTGTAGGCTGCATCATAGGCATAACGTCACGTTTTCGGCATGATGAGGGTGTATGCTTGAGCAGTGTAGAACTGAATGCTGATCATGATTTGGGTGAGTTGAAGGGCAGCTAAGAATAGACGAGAACGTGACACTCCCAGGATCGTTAAAATCCGCAAATAAGCCGCATCATTGTATAAGCCGCAGAGGTTGAAGCTGGGGTAAAAAGTCGTGGCTTATAGACCAAACTTTATGGTATATCATTTGCGATGGACTTCCAGGATGACTTGTGTATAATTTTTTTTGTAGATAATCATCTCCATAGTCACTGACGTCTTCGTCATTCGCAGTGGATTTCCATGATCAGTATCTTTCTTTATTTCTTTTTTTTTTTTTTTTTTGCAGACCCCAAGGAGATAGAGAAGGAGACGAAAGCGGCGATGGCGGCCCTGGAGAAGAAGTACTCCGCCCTGCAGGTGGTGCCAGTCATCAAGAAACTTGGGCATCCTGTGGTCAGTCCCTTCCTTCACTTTCCTCTTTTCCTCTCTGGCTGAACTGGTGCATGTTTTGCTCCTGGTTTGCTCCCTGAAGTGTATGTGTGAGCGTGTATGTATGGTGTATGCAAGTGTACACATGTAAGTGTGTATGTCTGTGTGTGTGAGTGTGCATGTGTTTGTGTCAAGTCAAGTCAAGATTTTATTTCATGATGGTAAATTGAATAAGCAACAATTCCTTTTTTTACATCAAGCCATCAATGAAAAAAATAGAAAAAAATACAGGAGAGAGAGAGAGAGAGAGAGAGGGAGGGGGGGGGGGGGGGAAGAAACAAGCAGATAAAAAGCAACAACAACAAAATACATGCATATACAAGAATATCGTGATAAAGAAATACACAGTTGCATTTCTATTTCACACACACACACACACACACACACACACACAACTGAACACAAATGCTCGCACACAGTTACACCATGCCCATCCCATCCACATGCACATATTCCCACATATAGTACAAAATCCTTGCCAACACAAGGATATACAAAACATTTCACAATTAATAAAAGGAGTAGCAGACTGATAGATCAAGACTTGAATTACTGTTAAATATTTTCAATGAGGTGATCATTCAGATTTTTCTTAAACACGTTTTTTTATTCAGGATACCTTTTAGAGTGAGTGTGCAGAAATATGCGAGTGTCAACCTGTATCTGTGATCACTGGTGAACACTGCATCAGAAGTCCAATACCTCTTCTTCTTCTTCTTCTTCTTCTGTGTTCACTCGTATGCACACGAGTGGGCTTTTACGTGTATGACCGTTTTTACCCTGCCATGTAGGCAGCCATACTCCGTTTTCGGGGGTGTGCATGCTGAGTATGTTCTTGTTTCCATAACCCACCGAACGATGACATGGATTACAGGATCTTTAACGTGCGTATTTGATCTTCTCCTTGCATATACACACGAAGGGGGTTCAGGCACTAGCAGGTCTGCACATATGTTGACCTGGGAGATCGTAAAAATCTCCACCCTTTACCCACCAGGCGCCGTCACCGTGATTCGAACCCGGGACCCTCAGATTGACAGTCCAACGCTTTAACCACTCGGCTATTGCGCCCGTCAGTCCAATACCTAACCATTAAGCCACAGTGCCCCCAAATACTGCACTGTCAGTGAGGAAAAAAAAGGGAAAAATATGATGTGACATGACGTGTGGCTGTCCGGCAGCAAGTGGACATCGTGAACCAGGCAGACACGCTGACCCGGGAGCGGCTGTGCTGTGGGCTGTCCATCTTCAAGGTCATGCTGAAGAGGGTCAAGGACATCCTGACTGACCCCATATGGCAGGGCAATCCCCCGCCCCCCAACCAGGTGATGAACATCGACGAGTGCATGGAGTTCCACCGCCTGTGGAGCGCCATCAACTTCGTCATCTGTCTGCCGGTCGGGGAACACGAGTTTACCATAGAGTGAGTGTCGTGTATTTTGCAAGTGTTTATTTGTTTGTTTGTTTTGTTTCTTCTTCTTCTTTGTCTTTTCCTGCATTCATGGGCTGCACTTCCCATGTTCACTCGTATGTGTGTTTCAGTTCTTACGTGTATGACTGTATTTTTACCCCACCGTGTAGGCAGCCGTACTCCATTTGGAGGTGGATTCTGGGTATGTCCTTGTTTCCTTAACCCACCGAACGCTGACCTGGATTACAGGACCTTTAGCATGCATAGTTGATCTTCTGCATGTGTATACCCATAAAGGTGGTTCAGGCAATAGCAAGTCTGCACATATGTTGACGTGGGAGATGAGAAAAATCTGACACTGAACCCACCAGGTGTGCCAGGTGCACCAGGGATCAATCCTAGGTGAGAATCCAGTGCTCTGACCATTTGGCCACCACACCCATCATTTATTGACTCACTTGTGTAAACAAAGTGAGTCTATGTTTTAACCCGGTGTTAACCCGGTTGTCTGTGTGTGTCTGTGTGTCCGTGGTAAACTTTAACATTGACATTTTCTCTGCAAATACTTTGTCAGTTGACACCAAATTAGGCATAAAAATAGGAAAACTTCAGTTCTTTCCAGTCATCTTGTTTAAAACAATGTTGCACCTCTGGGATGGGCACAAAAAAAGAAAAAAGAATGAAGCCTAATTATATGCAAACTTCATTTACTGTTATATTTATATTTTTGTATTCTCTAAACTTGGCACTTTGATCTGATATTCTGACCCAACAACAAGAGCAGTCATTATTATCATTTTCTGTTCAAACAGACTGTAAGAGATGGTCTGATATGTTGTTAGAAACTCAAAGTAAGCTGGAAAGAACATGATTGTACAGTAAGAGATGGTCTGAAATGTTGTTAGAAGTGCAAAGTAAGTTGGAAAGAACATGATTGTACTGTAAGAGATGGTCTGAAATGTTGTTATAAATGCAAAGTAAGCTGGAAAGAACATGATTGTGCAGTAAGAGATGGTCTGAAATGTTGTTAGATGTGCAAAGTAACTGGAAAGAACATGATTGTGCTGTAAGAGATGGTCTGAAATGTTGTTAGAAACACAAAGTAAGCTGGAAAGAACATGATTGTACTGTAAGAGATGGTCTGATATGTTGTTAGAAGTGCAAAGTAAGCTGGAAAGAACATGATTGTACTGTAAGAGATGGTCTGAAATGTTGTTAGAAGTGCAAAGTAAGCTGGAAAGAACATGATTGTACTGTAAGAGATGGTCTGAAATGTTGTTAGAAGTGCAAAGTAAGCTGGAAAGAACATGATTGTACTGTAAGAGATGGTCTGAAATGTTGTTAGAAACACAAAGTAAGCTGGAAAGAACATGATTGTACTGTAAGAGATGGTCTGAAATGTTGTTAGAAACACAAAGTAACCTGGAAAGAACATCATTATATTGTAAGAGATGGTCTGAAATGTTGTTGCAAACAGAAAATAAGCCGGAAAGAACATGATTGTACTGTGAGAGATGGTCTGAAATGTAACCGAAACACAGAAAGTAAAGCCATGCCAATGTTGGTTGGGTGTTGGGTGAACAGACAGATGTTTGGCGAAGGGCTGACGTGGGCGGGCTGTGTGCTGATCACCGTCCTGGGGCAGCAGCGGCGCTTTGAGACACTGGACTTCTGCTACCATCTGCTGAACGTCAACCGTGTGGACATGAAGACCATCAAGAACGACAATGTCACAGGATTTGTGAGTGTTTCTTTTTCTTTTTGGTGTCAAAGACTTTGTGGGTTTTTTTTGTGTGTGTGTTATTTTTTTACTGAGGTGTCTAAGGCCTTTTTCTGCTTGTGTGTGTGTGTGTGTGTGTGTGTGTGTGTGTGTGTGGCTGTGGTGTCAAAGGCTTTGTGAGTGAATGTGTGTGTGTGTGTTTGTTTTTTGTTTTGTTTTTTTTTCCTTGACTGTGGGGTCAAAGGCTTCATGTGTGTGTTCTTATTTTTCCTTGACTGTGGTGTCAAAGGCCTTATGACCTTTTTGTTGTTGTCGTTGTTGTTGACTGTGGTGTCAAAGGCCTTATGACCTTTTTGTTGTCGTCGTTGTTGTTGACTGTGATGTCAAAGGCCTTATGACCTTTTTGTTGTTGTCGTTGTTCTGTAAACAACGCTACACCAGGTTCTGTAAACAACGCTACTCCTCCACCTTCCCCCTTGCCCCGCTCCCTCCTGTCAGAACCTGGTGTTAGTGTTGTTTACAGAACCTGGAGTAGCGTTGTTTACAGAACCTGGAGTAGCGTTGTTTACAGAACCTGGTGTTAGCGTTGTTTACAGAACCTGGTGTAGCGTTGTTTACAGAACCTGGTGTTAGTGTTGTTTACAGAACCTGGTGTTAGTGTTGTTTACAGAACCTGGAGTAGCGTTGTTTACAGAACCTGGTGTTAGCGTTGTTTACAGAACCTGGTGTAGCGTTGTTTTCAGAACCTGGTGTTAGTGTTGTTTACAGAACCTGGTGTTAGCGTTGTTTACAGAACCTGGTGTTAGTGTTGTTTACAGAACCTGGAGTAGCGTTGTTTACAGAACCTGGTGTTAGTGTTGTTTACAGAACCTGGTGTTAGTGTTGTTTACAGAACCTGGAGTAGCGTTGTTTACAGAACCTGGTGTTAGTGTTGTTTACAGAACCTGGTGTTAGTGTTGTTTACAAAGTAGTGTTGTTTAGAGAACCTGGAGTAGCATTGTTTACAGAACCTGGAGTAGCGTTGTTTACAGAACTTGGAGTAGTGTTGTTTACAGAACCTGGAGTAGCGTTGTTTACAAAGTAGTGTTGTTTACAGAACCTGGAGTAGCGTTGTTTACAAAGTAGTGTTGTTTACAGAACCTGGAGTAGCGTTGTTTACAGAGTAGTGTTGTTTACAGAACCTGGAGAAGCGTTGTTTACAAAGTAGTGTTGTTTACAGAACCTGGTGTTAGTGTTGTTTACAAAGTAGTGTTGTTTAGAGAACCTGGAGTAGCATTGTTTACAGAGTAGTGTTGTTTACAGAGTAGCGTTGTTTACAGAACTTGGAGTAGTGTTGTTTACAGAACCTGGAGTAGCGTTGTTTACAAAGTAGTGTTGTTTACAGAACCTGGAGTAGCGTTGTTTACAAAGTAGTGTTGTTTACAGAACCTGGAGTAGCGTTGTTTACAGAGTAGTGTTGTTTACAGAACCTGGAGAAGCGTTGTTTACAAAGTAATGTTGTTTACAGAACCTGGAGTAGCGTTGTTTACAAAGTAGTGTTGTTTACAGAACCTGGAGTAGCATTGTTTACAGAGTAGTGTTGTTTACAGAACCTGGAGAAGCGTTGTTTACAAAGTAGTGTTGTTTACAGAACCTGGAGTAGCGTTGTTCACAGAACCTGGAGTAGCGTTGTTTACAGAGTAGCGTTGTTTACAGAACCTGGAGTAGCGTTTACAGAACCTGGAGTAGCGTTGTTTACAGAACCTGAGACAAAGGGCCCTGAGTGTCCGCTGACTGATAGTGATATCGGCTTATTTCAGCCCAATTGCCCAGATGAGCAGGATAATTCTGTGACCTGTTAAACAGCATGACCACACACACAACACACACAAGGAACTGGTAGAAAAACAGAAAATGCAAAAAAAAAAAAAAAAAAAATTAGCCATGTGAAGAGCACAGGAGCAGAAAGGAAGATGGCTGCCGGAAAAAGAGGGAAGTGAGGTTATCTACTAACAGGAGGTAATTAGCTGCACCTACTTTCATTTTCTCCACATAAGCAGGTAGTAGTTTGCACAGGTCAGGAACCAGACCCCCTGCGGGAATCTGCACTAGAGGGTCATGATACGTACGTTACATTAAATGTAATTTAGGCAGAAATTTTCCTTTGTATTCCTGTTCATCTTTTTAAACTACTCCTTGCTGAACTGGGTTGTCTCGTTTTCCACAGAGCCTGAAGAAGGTGGTGGACAGAATCCGCAAGTTCCAGATGCTCAACACCCAGATCTTCTCCATCCTCAACAACTACACAGACGGCGGCAGTGCCACTCCGGTGGAACAGATCCGCTGCTTTGCCCCGCCCGTCCACCCCTCAGTCACCACCAACGTCTGAATCGGTGGATCTGATCATCAACAACTGTGTGACAGCCAGAGGCGTGTGTTGGGTGGTCATCTGTCATCTTGACGGCTGCTCCTCACAGAGCGACAGACATTGTCAGTGGTGCTGTAGATCAGACTAAAAGCAGAATCTGTTGTGTGCTGACACAGAGGTGCATGCAAGCTGAACTGTTAGTGAGTAGTTGTAAGAGCCCTTGGGTGAGCCTTCCCTGTTGTTCTGGCTGCACTTTGAAGGTTCATCCAAACATTTTTTGTTGTTTTATTCTGACTTTGTTTCTTCTGTACACTCCAGTCTTCCAGGTCAGCTTTGTTGTGTATACAAATAAATTCTTTGATAAAAAAAAAATCTTCACATTCAAACTCAGGAAAACAAATTAACACATTACACATTCACTACACCTTGAAATTTTGCACATTTATAATGTAAGAAAGGAACCACTTGACAGCATTCCTCACTGTTTATACCCCCATTGTTTTTAAACAGTATAGTTTTATTTTCTAGTCTTTTAGCAGACTTTGGTGTAACCTGTCCCAGTTAGTGAAGTGATACAGTGATCTTGGGAGATCTTTGAGTGTTTGTGAACTGGAACCCGGGACCAACAAGGAAGCTTTTGGGGTTTTGTGCACAGAAATATTTTATTTTTAGATTTGATGGCAGTTTCTTCGTATCCGAAGATCACTGGGAAGAAGGTCTAGTCCGGGTGAGGCAAGCCTTCTGGTGGCTGTACAGGCCAATCCTGGACTTGCATTGCCGGGAACAGCTGGCGCACGTGAAGGTTGGCTGGTCGCTGGAGGGGTGAACTTGAGACGATGCCTACCTTTCTCCGCTCGCGTTTTTCCCTGGCTGTCTGTGTCCTTTCCTTTTCAAATTTCCTGACAGCTTTCCTGGTGGAAGTTTTCCAGGCAGATCTGTTTGCTGCCAGTGTCTCCCAGCTGTGGTGGTCAGTTTCGCTACGTGACATCTGCTGCTTCAGTTGGGTCCTTGTAGCGTCTGCACGGAGCTCCAACGCTGATTTATACCGTGAGATACAGACAGATACGCAGAAGGGCAGACACACGCAGAGGTTGACTGAGAGAGAGACCAGCACAGGAGCATGAAGGAAACAAGCAACAAAGCCAAAAACAACAACAGTTCCTTTATGAAAAAAGGGCATTGTTTTCACCTGCCAGTGAGGCCTGCTTCCCAGTATTTTGTTCTGTGGGTGCTGTGCCCAGACCTCATGTCTTGTGATGGTGAGGGGCGGTTCTTTGTGTACAAGGATGTGAGGCTAGTTAAGAGTCCACTGCTGCACCAGCCCTGTGGCAGTGTGTGGGGGTGGAGACTTGTGATGTACGGTCTTGGAGGGAATGTTCACTTTTTTTTTTTTTACTCTGCTGTGGTTTGTGTGTTTGTGTTTGTGTGTGTGTGTGTGTGTGTGTGTTTGTGTGTGTGTGTGTGTGTGTGTGTGTGTGTGTGTGTGTGTGTGTGTGTTTTTGTGTGTGTGTGTGTGTGTGTGTGTGTGTTTGTGTGTGTGTTTGTGTGTGTGTGTGTTTGTGTGTGTGTGTGTTTGTGTGTGTGTTTGTGTGTGTGTGTGTGTGTGTGTGTTTGTGTGTGTGTGTGTGTGTGTGTGTTTCTTCTTTTGAGGGAAGCATCCTTCCATGAGATACAAGCTCAAGGACACAGGATGTACAACGTCTAATTATCATACTGAATTCTATATGGCATGGTAAATAGTCTTGGTCACTGTTGAAGTGTCTTCTTCTGTGTGATAAAGGAAACTGAAACGCTGCATCATTTTGGAACAGGTAGTTAACCTTTTCAGTGTATTTTGCTGATGTTGAGTCAGATTACACAAGGATACCACTTAAAATAGAATGCCATTATTTCTTTTATGTAATTTTGCACAAACATGTTCATACGTGGACATGCACACACATATACAAACATGCACACACGTCTCAAGTGAAGTCAAAGAACATCATTTACCCCATGAGGCAGACACTGTTTTATTACTTTACAAAGCTTGCTGTATTCACAAACTTTAACTAAATCCTCAGCAGCTAAGGTACTGTTTGAGAAAGCAAATGATTGAATTGTAATTACTGGTGTTTTTTTTTCCTATTAAATGTATTGTTGCAAATATTCTGCATATGCATTCAGACTGTTTTATTATTAATGTTATTACGATTCATGAAGTATATAAATGTTTATGTGCATACACCAATAAGCTTATGTCAGTTTATATTCCAGAGTGATGAAAAACAACCTTGTATGTATTGATTTGTTAATATTTGCTGTTGACTGTCATGCCTGGTAATGATCAGAATAACAAATAGAATGTGATCACTCCTTGACATTGTTATCATATATTTTTCTTAATATTTACCATACAGCCATTTAAAACCGTACTGCCTTCTTGTTCAGTGTAGGGAAAGGGATGAAAAATATCCGAGTTGGCTGCTGATGGTTTCTGTAGTTAACTGAGTTCCAAAGGAATGCTATTTGCAGTAAGTTTCTCACAAGGATGATAATAATGAACTCCCCTTAATTTACTGTGGTGTTCCTGGTCACTGATGCTTTACAACACCACCACTTTACAGATGAGTAAGTGTGGAAATAAACAGCAACAACAACCAAACACAAACAAAAAACAACCGCAAGCAAACAAACAAAAAGCACATGTTTTAACAGTGGCTGAATGCTATTGATTTTGCTTTTAAATTGTCTTTTTTTTTTAATACCACTGGTTGCGCATTATATATTTTAGTGCTTATTCTTGTTATTCTAGCTTCATATTTTACGTCTGGATTTAGCACTTAATATTTTGACATTGCTATTGTAGTCCAGTTGATAGGTAAATTTTGAAGCATGTTCATGTTTTGCATTCAGACAAGAACAGGAAAGGTTTGTTGCGATCTTCACAACCATTATTTTCATGTGTATTTTGATTTTTGTGTTTAATATAAAAACATGGAAATTATGTAAGAGAATGTGTTTGGGTTTTTTTTTTTTGTAATCAGTGTCTTAGAAAGAAATGTTGACCTTGACAGGAATGCTGTTGATGGCTGTTCAGCTGGAAGATTGTTGGGAGAATGGTAATGTTCCATTGATGGATGGATGTTTTTTTTGGTTCAGCTCAGCACAACTGTCTTCATGCCCTGTGGCTGTCACCAGAGATCCCCACTGCTGCCCGTCCTGTGCTGACTCCCCAGCTTTAACTCAGGACGACAAGTTTTCTCCCTTGCTTTTCCCCACAGACGGCCCATTTGTAATTTGGAAAAAATTACAAAAAATACAAAATACAGAGTAAGAAAATGAAACTTTCAGAACTGGTTTATTATGTGTTGAGCTATTACATATAAAAAAAAAAATCAAATTTCTCATCTTATTTTTACAGTTTTGCCATATGTAGAAAATACTGCCAATTTTTCACCCCGAATCACCATACCCATGCTCGCTTTCTGCATTAAATTCGCATTCTTCTTTATCATCATCCACCTCTTCAATGTCGACCCTTCAGTTTGTAGCATTTCAAGTACTTCGGCAACCCTAAAACGTTGCCGTCGCTGCCTTGTTCACTTCACAACATTTTGAGATGAGCCCGCTTTGCTAACAGGCTGGCACGCAAGCAGACGACCGGTCAGTGACTTTGTCAGTGTGTGTGCGAGACGGGCCACACATGACAGGCTGGCCAATCATACCATTCGATTGTGGAGTGACCCAGAATAGCGCACTCTGCTTGGCTAATCACAAAATCACGTGTACAGCACGTGATGGATTTTTATTTCTTGAAAATGCTTTTCCATTCCGTCGTCTGAAACCAAATACATTTTATGTAGGAATGCTCATGCATTCCTTCGTCCGGAGAGAGGTAACCCTTCTCCTTCAGCTGTGTTTGAACCATTCTGTGCTGTGCCTCCCTGGGTCTTCCCCACACTGTTTGGCGCTGTCTGTAATGATGGCATGGAGACTGTGATGTTGAAGACTGTGTTGTTACTTTCTGTTATTTCTTTCTGCTGATGATGCAAGAGACAGATGTTTTGAAGTCTTCCCTTGTTATTGTGTGATTTATTGTAGTTCATGAGACCAGAACTGTGGTAAAAGGTTTTCCTAATTGTTACTTATTACTTGTTGATGTCAGTGATTTGAAAAGAGAAATTGTTTCTGAAATGTCTGTATTTGCTGCTGTGGGGTTTAACTTAGTGATGCAAAAGATGTATACTGTTGTTTTTTTACATAAGTCTTTCCTTGTTACTGTGTGTGATTTGGTGCAGTTAAGGGGGTGACTGGCACTGTTGTTTATGCATTACTGCTCTTTGTGTTGTTGTTTTTTTTTTAAATCTATTTATCCGTTTTTCATTGGCTTGTTTCATCGTCTTTATGGAACAGAAAAAGAAAAGTTTTGTTTAATTTAGGGTTCTTCTTTGTTTGTTTTCTTTTTTGTCTTGTTGCAATGCTTTCTGAAAATTCCATTTTGGTAATTTCTTCTTTCCTGCAGATTTTTACTCACTCCCCCCCCCCCTGCCTCCCAACACCCCCCCCCACCCCTCCCTCCATTATCTGTACCATCTCTGTAGCATTACTCCCATCCACTCATTCCAAGCCCCCCATACACAGCCACAGCCAGGTGTGTCTGTCACAGCCCCAGCATCGGCAGTCCACAGGGAACCATTGATGACTGGTCATCAGGGTCACAGCCCCAGCATCGGCAGTCCACAGGGAACCATTGATGACTGGTCATCAGGGTCACAACCCCAGCATCGGCAGTCCACAGGGAACCATTGATGACTGGTCATCAGGGTCACAGCCCCAGCATCGGCAGTCCACAGGGAACCATTGATGACTGGTCATCAGGGTCACAGCCCCAGCATCGGCAGTCCACAGGGAACCATTGATGACTGGTCATCAGGGTCACAGCCCCAGCATCGGCAGTCCACAGGGAACCATTGATGACTGGTCATCAGGGTCACAGCCCCAGCATCGGCAGTCCACAGGGAACCATTGATGACTGGTCATCAGGGTCACAGCCCCAGCATCGGCAGTCCACAGGGAACCATTGATGACTGGTCATCAGGGTCACAGCCCCAGCATCGGCAGTCCACAGGGAACCATTGATGACTGGTCATCAGGGTCACAGCCCCAGCATCGGCAGTCCACACGGAACCATTGATGACTGGTCATCAGGGTCACAGCCCCAGCATCGGCAGTCCACAGGGAACCATCGATGACTGGTCATCAGGGTCACAGCCCCAGCATCGGCAGTCCACATGGAACCATTGATGACTGGTCATCAGGGTCACAGCCCCAGTATCGGCAGTCCACAGGGAACCATTGATGACTGGTCATCAGGGTCACAGCCCCAGCATCGGCAGTCCACAGGGAACCATTGATGACTGGTCATCAGGGTCACAGCCCCAGCATCGGCAGTCCACAGGGAACCATTGATGACTGGTCATCAGGGTCACAGCCCCAGCATCGGCAGTCCACACGGAACCACCGATGACTGGTCATCAGGGTCACAGCCCCAGCATCGGCAGTCCACACGGAACCATTGATGACTGGTCATCAGGGTCACAGCCCCAGCATCGGCAGTCCACACGGAACCATTGATGACTGGTCATCAGGGGGCCACACACAACAGGAGATTCTTCACTGCTGCTGAGTCACTTCACTGGTGTTCAGTAGCGCCTGTTCTGATTTAAGGTACTTAGGACACCGCCTACTAAGCCCCCTACTGACAACAGTAATCACTTAAGTCATGGAGCCAGGCCGAGCGAGCGTCCCCCCAGAGTGGAGACCACCACCACGTCCCTCCGACAGTCCCCCGTTTAATCTACCAACACTGGAGACCTTGACATGAATCACCCCAAGCACGGAAGTGGAGGGGGGTCAAAACTCACCATGAGAGCAGGGCATCAAAGGCCACAGAATTTGGCACTTTTTTTTTTTTTTTTTTTTTTTTGATGATGATGAAGGAGGACCTTTTTTTTTTTCATTTTATTTTTGTCTTCTTTTCCTTTTCCTTCTGTCACGTCCTTTGGCTTTGAGTCTAACAATCTGCTTGTTTTAAAGGGAACTTGTGCAGCAGTTCATGGTGTGTTAACTGGCAGGCTGATTCCTGATAGATGACTGAATATTGTTTTGGACACATTCCAGCTTGTTACTTTGATGAATGTATCTGTGATGAAATTCTGAATCCCTTTTTTGTAAATAAGTACTGCAAGAAATGTTTAACTGGGTCAGTTTTTAACTGTTACATTTTAATCTAAATGGATCAACAAATTTTTTTAACACATCTGTGATGAAATACGTGTGCAGTCGTATTCCGTCAGTAATGCAGACAGCTGAAATAGGAGTCAGCTTGTAAAGCAGGTTAAGGTACAAAACCTGTGGTTGCTTTGAGTGTGCACACTTTTGGTTGCAACACAGTAATTTCCCTTGCTGATATTGCTTCGCTTCAGAAGTTGAATGTTTTTACGCACAGTTTGGTCAACTTTCAGTAAGAAAATGTCTTGAAAACAACCTTTGTCGAATGAGGAGATTCCTTATCTGCTGGATTTTGACAGTTCTGCTGACAAGGATTCTGATGATTCTTTTTTCACCCCCCAAGAAAATGAAAATAGCAGGCAGTAACGGTGACAAAGAAGATGGTGCAGAAGATTTTGTCAGTGCCAGATGTTGCTGTTGTTGTGGGCACAAGTCAGCATGAGCATGGCATGGTCAGGGGTGGACGACACTCATGTCCTGCTCAGGATTTGGGCAGTTTTGCACGATGTTGGCTAAAAACCATTCATGCACAAAACTTATAAACAGCACAGTGAAACTCGACATCATTTTTTCATTATTGTACACAAGATCTGGTGATGACAGCGTGGGCTCCATTCAGGCATGCAGTGCAGGTTTTTTTTTTTTACAGCTGGTGGTTTTCTTTCAGTGTGTTGGCAGCAGGCTAAGGCTGGGGGGGCAGGTCAGTCTGAGGCAGGGTCACTCACTACAGCGTTAAAGAAGCTGACATCTGTTCTAAAAATGTTTTGTCTTTCATTCAGCTGACACTTCTTAATTGTTTCTTGAGAGACTTGTTCATAACCTGGGCCACAGTTATATCAGTGCAATGAAGAATATGTGACATTTTGACCTGCTGTGTCTGTAAAGCAGGCTTCACCTTCCTAGGCAGTGACTTAGGTGCAGTGAATATGATTTCACTGCCCTGGTAGCTGCTAAAGGCTATGGGAATTTTAAACTTGAAAATGTTAATGTCTGCAATGATAGTGACTTAGACTGGTTGATGACGGGCGCAATAGCCGAATGGTTAAAGCGTTGGACTGTCAATCTGAGGGTCCCGGGTTCGAATCACGGTGACGGCGCCTGGTGGGTAAAGGGTGGAGATTTTTATGATCTCCCAGGTCAACATATGTGCAGACCTGCTAGTGCCTGAACCCCCTTCATGTGTATATGCAAGCAGAAGATCAAATACACACGTTAAAGATCCTGTAATCCATGTCAGCGTTCGGTGGGTTATGGAAACAAGAACATACCCAGCATGCACACCCCCGAAAACGGAGTATGGCTGCCTACATGGCGGGGTAAAAACGGTCATACACGTAAAAGCCCACTCGTGTGCATACGAGTGAACGCAGAAGAAGAAGAAGAAGACTGGTTGATGACGAAGAAAGGGAAATAGTCTGCATCACTTCTTTCATTAAAAGTGCATCATGAGGACAAGAACTACTTTATAAAGGAGTTATCTCTTTTAAGGGGGGACACGGCAGTGCAAAAGAGACCAAAATGATTTTTTCATAATTTGGGTTTTTGATGGATTTTGATTCTTGAACATCTCTTCTATCATATGCAAACGTTTTTCCACTGTAAAGATGTCTTTAACAATGAAAAAATTGCCCATAAAGATTGCTTGCTGAATCACGAAAGTGTTTATTAATTTTTTTGTTGTTGTTCAATTTCGACGCAAGTCGTCAAGTTTCTGGCCTTGACAACATGCTTTGGACTTGCGCAACGATAAGTAAACCTACAACCATGAGACTTTGCATGATTGTTTTATAACATGTTATTGAAGTTTTGTCACGAGTATGTTTGAAAATATTCTCTGGGTTTTAATTTATAGCAGTTCCCATCTTTTTACCCATTGTAAATTTTGATGATTTCGCAATACCCAAAATTTCAAAAATTCATAAAAAAGTACAATAATTGAAGAATCAACACAGTCTCACGTGAAAATGACGACAATGTCATTGTGTATCAAGTCCACATAACAAAAAGTGTTTGAATGCACCACATGCACCACAAACCCAATTTCTTTGATACATTGTTTGGTGGCCATTTTGATTTGTTTCCATTGCAACAGGATATTCACAGAAATCTAAGAACACTTTTTTTGTGATCCACAAGTGATGATAGACCTAGTAGACAAAAAAAAAAAGAGAGAGATATAGTCGGAGAGAAAAAAAAGTCGTTATTTGACTGTAGTGTCTGGCCTTAAATCTACAGCTGCACCTTTGCTAACTGAATAATGCGTTCAGAATGGTTAGAATTATCCTGTAGATTGCTCTTGCTGTTTTCTTTATTTCAGGCCATTTCTGTGACTTCTGTTGTTGGTTTGGGTTTTTTTTTGCTTTTATTTTCCTCTCTCTGCTGTAGACACCTACAAATACTTGAAATAGTGTATGATTGATTCAGTTTATGCAGTGATTTGATAACAGATAATTTTGAACAAGAATTGTGGCTGTTTTTTTTTTTTTTTAATCTCTTTGTGTTTACTTTAGTTGGGTTTATGTGGCATATTGATGTATATCTTGCATGGATATGTATATCAGACATGATGTGTACTAATACAGAGCCATGCATGCAATTTATTAAGAAAATGCATTGGTATTTTTGAGCAGCATGTTTGTGATGTATCGGTGAAGTGTTTGCATGCTAACAACTCCTCTTTCAGTTCAGAACTAATTCCACTTTTTGTTCGTCAGTACTTAATACAAGTGATTGCTCATGTCTACAGATAATTCTTTCAAATTTTTGTACATACGTTCCTGTTCATGTAACATACACACTTCTGAATGATTTTACAACCTATTTTACTCGACTTCTGAGCACAATTATTTGCATCTATATAAAACATTTTAATGAATGGGTTTTTTTTTAACCTTTTTTTGCACAACTTTCGAACACAATTATTTTTATGTTTAAAGACATTTTGATGGTATTTTATAGCCTGTTTTGTACAGCTTCTGAACAATTATTTGCATGTTTGTAAAACATTTTGATTGAAGGTAACTAACATTCCAGCTTGTATATTAGTTGCCTCCATCTTAGCTTGAAGATCTGTTATACTGCATTTTAGTGCCTTTGAATCCACCAAGGAGAGGATGTACATAATTTGTAATGTGCTTCCAAAGCCAAAATATATATTTATGTAAGTGACATTATATATTTTCTATCTGTCTTTACATCCATATTTTTAGCTGTTAAGCAGTTGCACTTGAAGAACTACTAAAATGGTGCTATACTCAATTTGTGTATATTCCAACATCTAGTTTTAGAATGTATACTTGTTATTAAAAACAAAAACAAAAATCGCTGCTGTATTCTGTGTATTTTGAAATAAAAGACCTGGTTGTTTGAATGACTTATACTGTGTTATAAAAGTGTGTGTGCTGCTGTTTTCCACATGATTGTGGTGTGTGCATAGTATTTATTCAAATCAAGTTTCCTGGACACATGGCATTGCAGTAGTCTTTGATTTTGCATCTTTCCACTCTTGAAGGATAGCAGCTCTGGCAGATACGTCTGCCATTGAAATGTTGATTATGAGGCTGATGACGAGTCTTTACATCAGTAATGATCACGTCTGTCTGTCTGTCTGTCTGTCCATCTTTGACTGTTGGTCTGTCTGTCCGTCTGTCTGTCTTTCCAAGGACACAAGGGAAGAAAGAAGGGACTGTTCTTACATTGAAACCACAGCAACGGCCTTGTTTGGTTTTGCATGGTATCGCATGTTCATTGTCCTAAGCTCTATATTTTCTGTTCACATGGGTTTGGTCATTTCAGACTTTAAGATAAAGTGAACTGCTGTACTTTGCATTTATTTCTTCAATCACCAGAAAAAGTATCAAAAGGAAACAAAGAGATGTGTGGGAGGAGAGACAGAGGAGAGGGGAACAAAGAGAGGTGTGGGGGGAGAGACAGAGGAGAGGGGAACAAAGAGAGGTGTCGGGAGAGAGATAAGGGAGAGGGGAACAAAGAGAGGTGTCGGGGGAGAGACAAGGGAGAGGAGAACAAAGAGAGGTGTTGGGGGAGAGACAGAGGAGAGGGGAACAAAGAGAGGTGTGTGGGGGAGAGACAGAGGAGAGGGGAACAAAGAGAGGTGTGGGGGGAGAGACAAAGGAGAGGGGAACAAAGAGAGGTGTGTGGGTGTGGGGGGGGGGGAGACAGAGGAGAGAGGAACAAAGAGAGGTGTGGGGGGGGGGGGAGAGGCAAGGGAGAGGGGAACAAAGAGAGGTGTGTGTGTGGGGGGGAGACAGAGGAGAGGGGAACAAAGAGAGGTGTGGGGAGAGAGACAAGGGAAAGGGAACAAAGAGAGGTGTCGGGAGAGACAAGGGAGAGGGGAACAAAGAGAGGTGTGTGTGTGGGAGGGGGGGGGCGGGGGAGACAGAGGAGAGGGGAACACAGAGAGGTGTCGGGGGAGAGACAGAGGAGAGGGGAACAAAGAGAGGTGTGGGGGGGAGAGACAGAGGAGAGGGGAACAAAGAGAGGTGTGGGGGGAGAGACAGAGGAGAGGGGAACAAAGAGAGGTGTGTGGGGGGAGAGACAGAGGAGAGGGGAACAAAGAGAGGTGTGGGGGCAGAGACAGAGAAGAGGGGAACAAAGAGAGGTGTGGGGGGAGAGACAGAGAAGAGGGGAACAAAGAGAGGTGTCGGGGGAGAGACAGAGGAGAGGGGAACAAAGAGAGGTGTGGGGGAGAGAGACAGAGGAGAGAGGAACAAAGAGAGGTGTGGGGGGAGAGACAGAGGAGAGGGAACAAAGAGAGGTGTGGGGGAGAGAGACAGAGGAGAGGGGAACAAAGAGAGGTGTGGGGGAGAGAGACAGAGGAGAGGGGAACAAAGAGAGGTGTGGGGGGAGAGACAGAGGAGAGGGGAACAAAGAGAGGTGTGGGGGGGAGAGACAGAGGAGAGGGAACAAAGAGAGGTGTGGGGGGAGAGACAGAGGAGAGGGGAACAAAGAGAGGTGTGGGGGGGGGAGAGACAGAGGAGAGGGGAACAAAGAGAGGTGTGGGGGGGGAGAGACAGAGAGAGGGGAACAAAGAGAGGTGTGTGTGGGGGGGAGAGACAGAGGAGAGGGGAACAAAGAGAGGTGTGGGGGAGAGACAGAGGAGAGGGGAACAAAGAGAGGTGTGGGGGGGAGAGACAGAGGAGAGGGGAACAAAGAGAGGTGTGGGGGGAGAGACAGAGGAGAGGGGAACAAAGAGAGGTGGGGGGGGGAGAGACAGAGGAGAGGGGAACAAAGAGAGGTGTGGGGGGGAGAGACAGAGGAGAGGGGAACAAAGAGAGGTGTGGGGGGGGAGAGACAGAGGAGAGGGGAACAAAGAGAGGTGTGGGGGGGAGAGACAGAGGAGAGGGGAACAAAGAGAGGTGTGGGGGGGAGAGACAGAGGAGAGGGGAACAAAGAGAGGTGGGGGGGGAGAGACAGAGGAGAGGGGAACAAAGAGAGGTGTGGGGGGGAGAGACAGAGGAGAGGGGAACAAAGAGAGGTGGGGGGGGGAGAGACAGAGGAGAGGGGAACAAAGAGAGGTGTGGGGGGGGAGAGACAGAGGAGAGGGGAACAAAGAGAGGTGGGGGGGGGGAGACAGAGGAGAGGGGAACAAAGAGAGGTGTGGGGGGGAGAGACAGAGGAGAGGGGAACAAAGAGAGGTGGGGGGGGAGAGACAGAGGAGAGGGGAACAAAGAGAGGTGTGGGGGGGAGAGACAGAGGAGAGGGGAACAAAGAGAGGTGGGGGGGGGGAGAGACAGAGGAGAGGGGAACAAAGAGAGGTGTGGGGGGGAGAGACAGAGGAGAGGGGAACAAAGAGAGGTGGGGGGGGGAGAGACAAGGGAGAGGGGAACAAAGAGAGGTGGGGGAGAGAGACAAGGGAGAGGGGAACAAAGAGAGGTGTGGGGGGGAGAGACAAGGGAGAGGGGAACAAAGAGAGGTGGGGGGGGAGACAGAGGAGAGGGGAACAAAGAGAGGTGTGGGGGAGAGACGAGGAGAGGGGAACAAAGAGAGGTGTGGGGGGGAGAGACAAGGAGAGGGGAACAAAGAGAGGGTGTGTGTGTGTGGGGGGGAGACAAGGGAGAGGGGAACAAAGAGAGGTGGGGGGGGAGAGACAGAGGAGAGGGGAACAAAGAGAGGTGGGGGGGGGGAGAGACAAGGGAGAGGGGAACAAAGAGAGTGTGGGGGGAGAGACAGAGGAGAGGGGAACAAAGAGAGGTGTGGGGAGAGAGACAAGGGAGAGGGGAACAAAGAGAGGTGTGTGTGTGTGGGTGGAGGAGACAGAGGAGAGAGGAACAAAGAGAGGTGTGTGGGGGAGAGAGACAGAGGAGAGGGGAACAAAGAGAGGTGTGGGGAGAGAGAGAGGAGAGGGGAAACAAAGAGAGGTGTGGGGGGGGACAGAGGAGAGGGGAACAAAGAGAGGTGTGGGGGGGGGACAGAGGAGAGAGGAACAAAGAGAGGTGTGGGACAGAGGAGAGAGGAACAAAGAGAGGTGTGGGGGGGGGGACAGAGGAGAGAGGAACAAAGAGAGGTGTGTGTGTGGGGGGGGGGGGGACAGAGGAGAGAGGAACAAAGAGAGGTGTGGGGGGGGGGACAGAGGAGAGGGGAACAAAGAGAGGTGTGGGGGGAGAGACAGAGGAGAGGGGACAAAGAGAGGTGTCGGGGGAGAGACAGAGGAGAGGGGAACAAAGAGAGGTGTGGGGGGGAGGGGGAGACAGAGGAGAGGGGAACAAAGAGAGGTGTGGGGGGGGAGACAGAGGAGAGGGGAACAAAGAGAGGTGGGGGGGCGGGGGAGACAGAGGAGAGGGGAACAAAGAGAGGTGTGGGGGGAGAGACAGAGGAGAGGGGAACAAAGAGAGGTGGGGAGGGGGGAGAGACAAGGGAGAGGGGAACAAAGAGAGTGTGGGGGGAGAGACAGAGGAGAGGGGAACAAAGAGAGGTGTGGGGAGAGAGACAAGGGAGAGGGGAACAAAGAGAGGTGTGTGTGTGTGGGTGGAGGAGACAGAGGAGAGAGGAACAAAGAGAGGTGTGGGGAGAGAGACAGAGGAGAGGGGAACAAAGAGAGGTGTGGGGAGAGAGAGAGGAGAGGGGAACAAAGAGAGGTGTGGGGGGAGAGACAAGGGAGAGGGGAACAAAGAGAGGTGTCGGGGGAGAGACAGAGGAGAGGGGAACAAAGAGAGGTGGGGGGGGGAGACAGAGGAGAGGGGAACAAAGAGAGGTGGGGGGGGGGAGACAGAGGAGAGGGGAACAAAGAGAGGTGTGGGGGGAGAGACAAGGGAGAGGGGAACAAAGAGAGGTGTGGGGGGAGAGACAGAGGAGAGGGGAACAAAGAGAGGTGTGTGTGTGGGGGGAGACAGAGGAGAGGGGAACAAAGAGAGGTGTGGGGAGAGACAAGGGAGAGGGGAACAAAGAGAGGTGTGGGGAGAGACAAGGGAGAGGGGAACAAAGAGAGGTGTCGGGAGAGAGACAGAGGAGAGGGGAACAAAGAGAGGTGTGGGGGGAGAGACAAGGGAGAGGGGAACAAAGAGAGGTGTCGGGGGAGAGACAAGGGAGAGGGGAACAAAGAGAGGTGTGGGGGGAGAGACAAGGGAGAGGGGAACAAAGAGAGGTGTCGGGAGAGAGAGACAGAGGAGAGGGGAACAAAGAGAGGTGTGGGGGGGAGAGACAAGGGAGAGGGGAACAAAGAGAGGTGTGTGTGGGGGGGAGAGACAGAGGAGAGGGGAACAAAGAGAGGTGTCGGGGGAGAGACAAGGGAGAGGGGAACAAAGAGAGGTGTCGGTGGAGAGACAGAGGAGAGGGGAACAAAGAGAGGTGTGGGGGGAGAGACAGAGGAGAGGGGAACAAAGAGAGGTGTGGGGGGGGGGAGACAGAGGAGAGAGGAACAAAGAGAAGTGTGGGGGGAGAGACAGAGGAGAGGGGAACAAAGAGAGGTGTGGGGGGGAGAGACAAGGGAGAGGGAGGGAACAAAGAGAGGTGTGGGGGGAGAGACAAGGGAGAGGGGAACAAAGAGAGGTGTGGGGAGAGAGACAGAGGAGAGGGGAACGAGAGGGGAAAGAGAGGGGAAAGGCCAGACACATGAATATGATAGTAAACGACCTGCTGGGCTGCGTGATAGTTAACTGTTTCAGAAGAGGAAGTGTTGAATAATAATGATAATGGGTATTCACTATTTCTTCTACCTGTTTAGCACAGGGCCCAGAGCACTAACAATTAACATCAATATTGAGGGGGGGGTGGGGGGGGGGGCGGGAATGGTTACAATTAACCCCTTCACCGCCAGTCAATTTAGAGTACAAAATTCCCTTGTGGTATAAACAGACAAGACAGTGGCTAAGAATAGCCGGGGATTCCCCCTTCGATGTATATAAACTATGGCCTATCCATTAATTTAACTCTTTCCATACGAACGGCGAAAGAGACGACGTTAACAGCGTTTCTCCCCAATTACCACCATCAAAATATTACAAGCGGAAGGCTCTTACACTGAAGAGGTGAATGTCGACAAAGAATACCACAATTCTGACGACGGAAGCTAAAGGTTGGGTCATTCAGACACCCACTGGACATCCGAGGGGTCTGTGTAGAGGAGAAGAGAGGACTGGCCGTACTGAGTGAGTTAAAGTTCATGGATGACAGACCAATGAATCGTACACCTTTCAGTGACATGGGTTCTCTACCACGCCTGTGCATAAATGCGAGCTTGGCGGTGAAAGGGTTAACAACACAAGGCACTATAACCAGGACTTACAAACAAGACAAATGGAACGTGCCATTGACAAACAGACAGACACACACTGATGTGGTGCAACATGCAGGGGGTCTGTCTGTACACTGATGCCTCCATCCCTTGGACTATCTGACTGTTGGGATCATTCTCTTCTCCCTCGGCTCGCTTTGATGCATGTGGGTCGGTTTTCTTTTTGGTTTTTTGTTGTTGTTTTTTTCTTTTATAAAGGAAGAATTTGTTGAACATTTACTATGAAACTCTCAGATAAAGGCTTCAAGCTGACATACTGTATACTGTGCATGTGTGTGTGTGTGTTTGAGGCTTCAAGCTGACATACTGTGTACTGGGTATGTGTGTGTGTGTGTGTGTGTGTGTGTGTGTGTGTGTGTGTGTGTGTGTGTGTGTTTAATAAGGCTTCAAGCTGACCTACTGTATACTGTGCATGTGTGTGTGTTGTTGTACTCTTTTTTTTTTTTTCTTTTTTTTCTCAAGGCCTGACTAAGCGCGTTGGGTTACGCTGCTGGTCAGGCATCTGCTTGGCAGATGTGGTGTAGCGTATATGGATTTGTCCGAACGCAGTGACGCCTCCTTGAGCTACTGAAACTGAAACTGAAACTCTTCTCCCTCTCACTTTGCCTGTCTCTGTTATAAACCCTCCATCCCCGAAAATGGAGTGTGTCTGCCCATAAGGCAAGATAAAAATGGACATGCACATAAAAGCCCATTTGTTTGTATGAGTGAATGTTGGAGTCGCAGCCCATGAATGAAGAAGAAGATTCCTCTCCCCTCTCTCTGTATCTCTGTTTCTCGGCCCAACACTCGGCTTATATCACAGATTGACATAAGTTTACATTTGGGCCAACAGCAAAGTGAGAGCTGTATTATCAATGGTTTCTCCAGTCCATGGGAAACCATTTACAGCTTAGTCTTTTGTGAAGGACTATGACTCTCAAACTAGGAGGCAAAATTGCACTGGTTCTTAGTGCTGCAGCCTTGTGGGGTAGTTGGCCTTTGGGAACCATCCCAACGCTGACTGTCCTACAACCCTCTTGGCCGAGAGAGTGGGGATGTAACTTGGGCAAGACACTCTCTACAATAATCAAATTCTAGCCCAAATAGTCGGAACAGCAGTTGCCTCCTCTGCTGTTCTGATGGTCATAGTCGGACACGACTGACTATCATACCTCTGTTTCAGAATTTTCCTGTCACCCTTCACTTTCTCTTTCTTCCTGTGTCACACTGCCTGTCTTTTGCTAAGTCTCTACTTTGTCTGCTTTGTCCTTAGATCATCATTTGTACATCCTTGTGATGTGTGTGTGTGTGTGTGTGTGTGTGTGTTGTGGTGTGTGTATGTGTGTGTGTTTGTGTGTGTGTGTGTGTGTGTGTGTGTTGTGGTGTGTGTGTGTGTGTGTGTGTGTGTGTGTGTGTGTATGTGTGTGTGTGTGACAAGCAGCATTTCCCACGCCAATCCGTCCAGAATCCATCGCCGTTCACACATCCACACGAACGGGAGGCTCGTGCTATCGGGGGCTGTCACAGTTCCAATAATGGCATTCTAGTACTGCATTTTCAGTATCAGAAATGGATTAGCATGACTGGACAAACGCTGTGGCTTTTGAAAAAAACGGGGTAAGGAATTGGTGGGAACTCGTGACGCCATGCGGCCTGTCGAGGTGTAGTTCGCGCGTGTCACTCGAAACTCGTGTTTTCCTAGTTGCACGTGCAGCAATCTAGTACTGCAGAAAAGACGAGAAGTGCTTTGAGCTGTTCAACTTTGTGTTTTCTTTGAAACGCTGCTGTACCTGTTGAGGGCCAGACGTTCATTGTTGACGTGGGTTCGTGTTTCCTGTCCTGTCCAGATCATGTAGTAATCAAAGCAGTCTCTCCTGACAATAAACAAGTTTATCTCGTTTTTTTTGTTTTTTTTCAAAAGATACCACTTATCATCTTACAGCCACAACTACATCTTGGACATACACGATTTCGATGTTATTAGATAATTTTTTTTTTTTTTTTTACTGGAAACAGTCCTCTCTAAAATATTTAACTGGAACTCACGAAATACAAAGTACATGTCACATATGAACCACACAGCAGCAGCGAGTACAGCTTATTCCTTCACCATTCATTTTGCCCATCGCTCCTGGTGGAGCATAGGCCATCGACGACCCCTCGCCATCGCACTCTGTTCTGGGCTGTTCTGGCCATTCCAGTCCAGTTGGTCCCTTGCTGCTTCAGCTCTGCCTCGGTATCTCGCCTCCAGCTGTTGCGAGGCCGGCCTCTCTTCCTCTTTCCCTGCGGGTTCCAGGTCAGGGCTTGGCGTGTGATGCTGGACGCTGGCTTCCTGAGGGTGTGTCCGATCCAGCCTCACTTCCTCCGCAGTATCTGCTTGGCCACTGGTTCCTGTCCCGCTCGCTCCAACAGATCTTCGTTTCGGATCTTCTCCTGCCATCGGATCTTGTAGATGCGCCTCAGACAGGTGTTGAAGAATGTCTGAATCTTCTGCTGCATCGTCTGTGTTGTCCGCCATGTTTCGCATCCGTAGAGCAGAATTGACTTCACATTGGAGTTGAAGATGCGGAGTTTGGTTATTATGCTGTACTCAAATTTTTACAGAACTGATTCATGAGGTAGCTGGACAAGCATTCTACTAACTGAAGAAAACATGAAATATGTATGTTATTTGAATACACACGGGTTTATAGTCGCATTAATCAACAATGTAAAAACTTTCCATGGAAGCTTTCAGTTGGTCTTTGGCTGGTTCCAGTAATGTCGTCACCCAAGTTTTAAAAAAAAGCGTTTATCGTAATGATAGTCTTTCAGTGGTAGACCTTTTCTTTCGTTTTCTTTTTCTTTCTTTTTTTTTATCAAAGAAATTTTGTATTTTCTTTTCCCACAGAAACTCGAAACACACACACACACACACACACACACACACACACAAAACAAAAAACAACAACAAAAACAACAACAACAAAACAACGCAGTACAATATAGCCTACACCTTCATAATCCTATTGGAAATTATGTGACATATTCCCTATTATGAAAGCGTCGAATACGCTCATCTGTCCTGTCTAATCCATCGCTCAGTGCACACATGTCAAATCCATCAATACTCATTTGTCTGTCTAATTCACACACAGTATGTTAGTCTGTCTTATTCACCCGAAGTGTGCCAAATTCACCCACACCATTCATATACCCGTCTGTCTTTCATCTCTGTCTCTTTCTCCCATCCGCAGCTCCGTCTCTGTCTCTCTCCGCCTCTCTGTCTCTCCCTTTCTGTCTCTGTCTGTCTGTCTGTCTCTCACCCTCTATCTTCCAACCATCACCACCCCCGCACACCCCCCACGCCCCCCAGCACACACCTTATCCACTACACACCCAAACACGTGCACATCACGTAAGATTGCGAATCCCCTAAAACCGCTCTCTTCACACACACATACACACACGCGCGCGTGCGCACTCACACAGACAGACACACACATACGCGCGCAAGCGCGCGCGACAGTAGCACAGTAGTTCCAATTATGACTTTGGCCAACAGCAAAAACAACAACATCCTTTGAAATTTCCTTGCTTCTTTTGTGTAGAGTCGCGACACCGCGGTATCTTTGGAACTCAAAACGAATCCCTTCCTCAACTTTTTTTTTTCTCCCCGAGTCTCTGAAGGCCGACCAGTGATCGATCTCAAGTCCATCGACAGGCTTGCGGCACACGTAATACGTGGTTGTCGCCGGGGTTGGTGCTCAGTTCGGAGAGACCGTGCGTGCCTGTGTATTTGTTAGCTGTGTAGAACGTGTGAGTTCACATAGCTGTTTGGCTTTCAGTAGCACGTTAAAACACATCTCGGAATTTTGGTGAGTATAAATGTTGATTTTTTTTTTTCAATTGGTCGAAGCTAAATAACTTTACAAAATCTTAGTTTGGAAATGGAGTAAGTGGCGAAGAAGCAAGTGAACCATTTAGCCTATATTATATGGATACGCTCGAATTTTCAATAAAGATACCATAGACTGCTTATAGCATCTATATTTGCAAATGTTTTTGATGTTACATGTGTTGTTTACAAATGTTTATTGTAACTTTTCTTTTATTAGTGATCACCATGAATTCTGATTAGTCTTCTGTTATTATCATCAGCATAACATTAGATCAGTATCAAGATTCTATCTCTCTCTCTCTCTGTCTCTCTCAATCAATCAATCAATCAGTCAATCTGTATGTCTACACCCCTTCTCCCCAAATTTCTCGACTCCCCCCCTCAACCCTCCACCTCTCTCTCTCTCTCTCTCTCTCTCTCTCTCTCTCTCCAACCAACTTGTGTTGATTAGTATAAATACATTTCAAAGAACGACCCCTTCCATCCTATTACTTTTCAGGTTTGTGTAATTGTAATATCATTCAAGTCTCTACGTGGTGTCCAGAAACATTTTTGATGAAAGACAGTTTGCAGTTTGGAGATATGAAGTATTAGGGGGAATGTATACTTCCGCATTTCTTGATTATGAAAGGAATATGAATGAATACCACAATAACATTGCAGCTGGTGTTCACTGAGAGACATGCAGACATGACACTGGCAGATGATACAGTTTTATGATAAATACACTCATAGGTCTATACACACACCCCTGTACACACATGCCTACATGGACACAGGCAGACAGACACAAAGACGAGACACACACCACACACACACACACACACACACACACACACACACACACACACCTTCCACCCTATCCCACCCCCACCCGCCGTTCCTGTGACTGTGCAATGAGTGTTTCTGTAGGAGTGCTGCCAAGACATTTACAGAACGCACATACGGTATGATTGTTAGGCGTGCATGTTTTAAGCCTCGCGACGCCCCAGAGGCAGTCCCAAAGTCTTGCAAAGCCAGCCAGTACAAAGAGAGCTTAGTTATACGCCACCCGCAATGTTTGTGTCACTTTACGAGGGATAAATAGAAAGGAAATGTGTGTCTGCGCGATTACGTGCGGTTTTTTTTTTTTTTTTTTTTTTTTTTTAGATGTGTGTGTGTGTGAACGTATGGGAAGTCTTGTGCTGCGGTGATCAGTACATGCACACACACACACACACACGCCGTGAGAATATGTTACATGTGTGGACCTAAACCACTGTACCGCTGTCACTTTCATTTAAACAAAGGACCAGTGAATCTTATCAATAACACTGTGTGTGTGTGTGTGTGTGTGTGTGTGTGTGTGTGTGTGTGTGTGTACGTGCGCGCGCGTACGTGCGTGTGTGTGATTGCGTGTGTGTGTGTGTGTGTGTGTGCGAGAGAGAAACCTTGTGTGGAGGGAGCAGAAACCCGTTTCTGGGTGAGCATGACCGGTCATATTTCCTGCATAAGGAACAGAACGCTCTTACCAGGATATAAAAGGAGTAGACATGAGCACATCCACTTTGCACATGTTTTTGTTATTGTTTGTTAATGCATGTAGCAGTTTGTGAAATACATAACAAAATGGAGTGGAGCAGACCTGTCACTTATATTTCACAGAACCATGCGATTCTTGACTGAATTTTATGTAAGTGCCATTGGTTAAACCAGCCGAAAAGTTTACAGCCAAAAGCTGAAAAACAGGCAAGATTCCACAAAGGCTGGCGAACAGAGCTTCAACCTGCGTACCCATCGTGAAACACACCTCCAGCACCAGAGGGAATTCTACCACGTCTTCATAGACTTCAACAAGGCATTTGACTTGACAGGAACCACTACGGTTTACAAAAAAACAAAACAAAAAAAAACAAAAAAAAACAAACATCAGGCCAAAACTTATTAGCACCATCCAGCGACTATGCTCAGTGCAATACTCGGTGATCTTTTGGAGAGTGGTTCCATACTTCAATAGGAGTCCGTCAGGGCTGCCCTCTGTCTACCACGCTGTTCAACACAGTTCTGGATCGCATCATCATTGACGTCTTGAAGATCATGTCAGCACAGTCAGCACTGAAGGAAGAACCATCACAAACCTTCGCTTCACAGACGACCTCAGTGGCATGGCAGGTAGTGAGCAAAAACTCGCCCAGTTAGTTAAAAGACTTGATGAAACACGGACAAGATAATGCATGGAAATCAGCGCCGAAAAGACCAAGTTGATAGCTAGCCACAACGCCACCATCACTGCTGATATAACTGTCCAACAGTTCACCTACCTGGAATCTATCATCCGCAATGAAGGATCCAACCCAGACTGAAATGTATACTGACGAAAGAACTGCACCATTTTTATGAAACACAAGATCAGACTCCTGCGCGCACTGTGTACTGGTAGGTTCCATCTTCCCGTATGCATGCGAGATATGGACCCTCACGCCGGATTTGGAAAGGATTCGTGCCATAGAAATGAGATGTTACCGCAAGATACTAAACATTATTATTGCACCTGTTTACAAACATCACAATCACTATTTAAGCATATCACCCATCATAACAGCGTACGCAGATATACTACACTGATAACTCTCGCCGACAAAAAAAAAAGAGAAGAAATAGTAAGAGTAGTAGGTGTACTTAAGTGTAGCTCGATATCTACGGTGTTTAGTCAGCTAACTGAAGCATTGTTCTAAGGATTATGTCGTAACTGCAAGGCGAAAATCGCTTCAGAGATAGAGGCGTTCTTTGGCACTAACATTGTATGGCAAGGCCAGACGTGAAAGTTGGTGGGTTGGGCAATTTATCTGACTTTACGGTGAATGCTATGTGTGTTCAAATCGGATTGGGTTGTTTTTGTTTTTTTATTTATTTGTCTGTTTATTGTCATGTACACACTTCGTAAAGCTGGAAAGGAACCGAGATCTATAATTTCCAATGATACAAGTACTTTTCTGTGTGAGTGTATGTGTGTGTGGGTGCATGCATGCATGCTTGCATGCATCCATGTGTGTGTGTGTGTGTGTGTGTGCGTGCGTGCGTGTGTGCGAGCATGCCTGTGGGCGAGCGCCCGTGTGTGTGTGCATTTTTGTTTGTGAGTCTGATGAGACCACCTCAGCCTGTATCCTCTTTGGAATCATTCCTGACCAGCGAATCAGGTGTATGTGTGAGTCAGACATCGCCTTAATATGCAATTTTTTTTTCACAGATGTTGTGTAGCATGTATGTGAATATGTCCGCGCGCCTTAAACAACTCCTTGAAATTGAAACTTGCTGGAAACGGTTTTTTAACCCGGTGTTCGGTTGTCTGTGTGTGTGTGTGTGTGTGTGTGTGTGTGTGTGTGTGTGTGTCCGTGTGTCTGTGTGTCCGTGGCAAACTTTAACATTGACATTTTCTCTGCAAATACTTTGTCAGTTGACACCAAATTTGGCATGAAAATAGGAAAAATTCAGTTCTTTCCAGTCATCTTGTTTAAAACAATATTGCACCTCTGGGATGGGCACAAAAAAAGAAGCCTAATTATATATGCAAACTGGATTTACTCTTATATTTATATTTTTTGTATTCTCTAAACTTGGCACTTTGACCTCTTATTCTGACACAACAACAAGAGGAGTCATTATTATCATTTTTTGTTCAAACAGGAACTTCTTTTGCTAAGCATGGAATTTTTATTTATTTTGCAAACGTTTTGGTGCAGATAGTAAAAAAGGGAAATTACTCTGTAATTAATGCTAGGGGACTTAATTTATCACAAGTAAGTCTTGAAGGCCTTGCCTCTCTTGTTGTTGTTTTTTTCTCCCAAAGTTCGGACGGAGCACGTACACACGCGAACGAAGGCCACCCGAGTTTCTCTTCAGTGGTCCAGAGCTCCAGATCTCAATCCAAACGGTTCCTTTTCTCGCTTACAGGTTGTAGAGAGTATTCACCATAGAGGCGAAATTCAGGGGAGGGGGGGGGATGTGAAGGTGTGATCCGGACCCACACAGGCCACCCACCCAGTCTGTTACCGAACCCAGCAGGGTGCCGGTGTTTTGTTGCTGCCGGCCGTGTGTTTGCTCCCATGCCTGTAAATTGACGCCCTCCCCCCACCCCCTGCCCCCTTCACTACCCCCACACCCTCACTCCTCCCCGATAATAGGGACGATAATCTTCCCGCTCAAGTAATAGGTTGGGGGCGATACCATTCCTACCTCCCTTCTTGCCCCTGGCGAGGTCGAGTTTGATTCGCAGTCAAAACACAGAGAGAGAGAGAGAGAGAGAGAGAGAGAGAACTCAAAGAACACAGACCAACACACACACACACACACACACACACACACACACAGAGAACTCAAAGAACACACACAGACATACACAGACACGCAAAGAAAACACACGCACACACACACACACACACACACACACACACACACACACACTCACAGAGAAAACAAAGAACACAGACCAACACACACACACACACACACACACACACACACACACACACACACACACACACAGAGAGAGAGAGAGAGAGAGAGAGAGAGAGAGAGAGAACTCAAAGAACACACACAGACATACACAGACACGCAAAGAAAACACACGCACACACACACACACACACTCTCACAGAGAAAACAAAGAACACAGACCAACACACACACACACACACACACACACACACACACACACACACACACACACACACCGTCAGTCTAAAATCACTTTAGTAAACAGCGTGCGCGCGTCGATATGTCTGAAGGAGTTCATTAATTAAAGGCCTAATTATGTGGATACTGTGTGAGGTGTGTGGGTTAGCTGGCACTCGGCCTGTGTTTAACTTGGACGAAGGTGGGTTTGGTGACTATAGTCGTGTGCCTGGAAGTGTGTGTGTGTGTGTGTGTGTGTGTGTGTGTGTGTGTGTGTGTGTGTAGCACGTGTCATAGTTTCAGTTTCAGTTTCAGTGGCTCAAGGAGGCGTCACTGCGTTCGGACAAATCCATACACGCTACACCACATCTGCCAAGCAGATGCCTGACCAGCAGCGTAACCCAACGCGCTTAGTCAGGCCTTGAGAGAAAAAAAAAACATTAAAAAAAGAACTACTACTAATAATAATGATATGTATAAGGCGCAAAAACTTGATGAAGTCAACTATAGTCGTACAAAAAATAAAAATGAAAATAAAATAAAATAAATAAATAAATAAATAAATAAATAAATAATCATAATATAATTAAAATTAAAAAAATCGTGTCACAGAGAGGGAGAGGCTTTGTCTGTGGTGGTTGGTAAAGGTGAATTTCGCCCAACGTGCCAAGCTTTTCGTTGTTGTTGTTGTTGTTGTTGTAGGGAGTTGGGAGGAAGCTCTCCAGTGTTTTGATATCATTATCAGACGGGCGCAGTTGCCGAGTGGTTAAAGCGTTGGACTGTCAATCTGAGGGTCCCGGGTTCGAATCACGGTGACGGCGCCTGGTGGGTAAAGGGTGGAGATTTTTACGATCTCCCAGGTCAACATATGTGCAGACCTGCTAGTGCCTGAACCCCCTTCGTGTGTATATGCAAGCAGAAGATCAAATACGCACGATAAAGATCCTGTAATCCATGTCAGCGTTCGGTGGGTTATGGAAACAAGAACATACCCAGCATGCACACCCTCGAAAACGGAGTATGGCTGCCTACATGGCGGGGTAAAAACGGTCATACACGTAAAAGCCCACTCGTGTGCATACGAGTGAACGCAGAAGAAGAAGAAGATATCATTATGTTTTGTCAGCCAGCCACTTAATTACCCACCTACCAACATTCCTAAGTAATTACCGTCTTAATTACCTACTCACCTTCCTACCTATCTGTTAAATAACCCACCTACCTACCTACTTTCCTACCTAATTACCTACGTACCGAACTACCTACCTACTTAATTACCTCCTTACCTGCCTTCCTAAATAATTGCCAACCTACCCTCATAACTAATTAACTACCCATCTACCAAGCTACTGCCTTCTTCATTACCTTCCTATCTACCTAACTACCTACCTACTTTTTTTTTTTTAGCAACCTACGTACCCACGTACCTACCTACTTTACAGTCTTATTACCTATCTGCCTATCAATTACCTACTTACATTCCTCACTAATTACCTACCTACCATCCTTCTAATTACTCACCTACCTACCTACCTAATCACCAACCTACCCAACCACCTGCCCACTTACCTGTCTACTGCCCACCTGCCAACCTACTTGCGTGCTACCCATCCACTTATCTACCTGTCTACTACCCATCCATATACCTATCTACCTGCCTACATGCAAGCCTACCTACCTATCTGTCCACCTTAGTTAACTTGGGTCCAAACCATGCAACGTAATCGATTCCATCGCTTCACGTCACTGTGGTGAACATGATGTTATTGTCAGCTGTCACCGTGTGGTGAAGGGCACTTCTTGTTCCGTGCTGGCAAGCGGTCCGTTCTGAAGGGCTTTCCTTCAAACACCTGTGTTTGGACAGTCCTTTTGTCAAGTTGCTGACAAGCCGGAAAGAGTGTAACTGAGCGTTTGAGTTGGCCTTTTAAGCCAGTGACGGATCTATATAGCGGAATAGCACAGTCGGATTAACAGAAAAAGATCTGCACTTGCTTGCAACTGATTCGTTTGCATGGTGTGTGCTTCGTTTGATTTTTCGTAAGGAGCAGAAAAGTTGGTAGATATTCATCGACACAACCATCTACGTGGAATCTGAATTCAAGTTGACATATTTTACTTTACTGTAAAAACTGTTAAGTGTACCATTGGAGTTTGATATATATATATATTTATTATTGTTTTTTTAATACTTATTTGCTATATTACAGCTTGTTATTTTTATATTCATCATTATATTTGTTTAGTGTAAGTGTATATGCAAAATATTTTCGTGCATGTCTGTGTACGCATATGTGTGTGTGTGTGTGTGTGTGTGTGTGTGTGTGTGTGTGTGTGTTTGGAAAGGTGTTTTATCGGGTTTGGTTTGCTATGACTTTGCTGTGAGTATTTTTTTTTTTTGTAAAAGGCTATATGTGTTGTATGCCACATTTATTGTCTTGCTTGTAATCTGTATATTTCACAGACTTCACCACACATAATTTCTCTTGCTCAAATTCTTATTATGAAGTTAGAGTGGATATGACTGAGCGTTAGGCGGTCGTCAGGAAGGCATTCATTGGCAGTCGTCAGGAAGGCATTCATTGGCAGTCGTCAGGAAGGCATTCATTGGCAGTCGTCAGGAAAGCTTTCATAACTATTCTCTGTCCGTGTCGGTCGCGTAGCTCCCGGGACATTCAGGCGATAGAACTCGTCGATAGCTTTTGAATGCTCATAAAACACAGTCTGCTGTAACTGTTATTCCCTCGCAACCTTTGAAGCTGAGTAAAACCTGCAAACAAACAAACAAACAAACCAAAAAAAAATCCTTCCTAAAACTGTTTTTAAGTGTCACATAAAAATCAAGTACATCAGAATGATATTCATCAAACACGTTGATTCTCCCTAAAATCTGAACACGATGGGAGAAAAGTAGGCTACATTGTCTCTTTTATTTCAGATCAGCGAATTAACCAGGGCACCGCCTTGAAAGGAAAGAAACCGCTCTTGTTATGATTTTGGCTTTTTTGTGGGCTCCACAAGTAAACTTGAGTGTGTGGTGTGAGTGGAGTTTCAGTGTTCAGTTTCAGTGCTACAGACTAACATACGTCAGTGCGTGGAGAAGGGGGGTGGGGTGGTGGGGTTTCTGGTTTGTGTGTTTTAGTGTTGGATTTCTTTGTTGGAGGATCGTTCATGAGTGGGAGTTTGGGGGGGGGGGGGGGGGGGGGGGGGAGAGAGAGAGAGAGAGGGGGAGAAGTCAGGATATTACATTCGTAAATCTATCTTTCTCTTTTTCTTTCCTTTTTCCTCCCCGCCGAATCGTGTGATATCGCTTTGTTGGTGCTCTCTCGTTGACTTGGTTTTTATACTGACGCGTTGGGACATAGAAGTATGGCTTCATGAAATCAGTAAAGAGATTGTCGTGAACTTCAATGTTAATTTGCTACGTCCTTTTCACCCTTGCATTTCGCGCGCGCGCGCGTTACAATTATTTTATGTTCTTTGCTGTATGTGTGTGCTTTGTGTGCTTGCTTTGTGTGTGTGTGTGTGTGTGTGTGTGTGTGTGCGAGTGTGCGCGACACCAAGGCACAAAGCTGACATGAACGCGTGAGTGTTTGATGGTCGACCGGCAAGCTTTTCTCAATGACTTGTGCGTCAGGAGCTGGTTGCTGGGCAATAATTCCTTTTGTTGCCGGAGCTTTCAAGTCATCGGTTGTTAGCCAGCAGCCCTTTAGAGGCGGCGCTTGAAACGCTGTTCTTCAATGAGCCACACTTTCCATGGGGTCGGCGCAACGTTTGAACTGTTTTCTACATCAGCCTCTGTAAACAGTCCTTTCATTTTAACACGTCGCACAAACACGTCACTCCACCCCTGTGTGAATGGGTACCTGACTTTGTTAAGGGTGCGGGGAGCTGGAGATTACAGTCCATCAGTACTACTGGCTTGTGTGCTTTTAGTGCTGTGTGGATTTCTCTGTCGGAGAATCGTACGTCTGGGCGAGAGAGAATAGTTTTGAGAGAGAGAGAGAGAGAGAGAGAGAGAGAGATTATTCGTAGCTTTTAAATTCGTCTTTTGTTTATGTAGTTATTTATTCATGTATTTATTATTCATTCATTTATTTATTTATTGTTTTGTTTATCATCAATTATTTATGTATTTATTTCTGGTCATCTGAATGGTGTGACGTAGATGTTCTACTTTCTTCTTTTTCTCGATCACCCTGAAGTGATGGCACACAGGAGAAATGTCTCATGGGAATTATCCGATGAGGTTGTTCCTCCAACGTGAAACATTGACTGGCCACACTGTAAAAACCTCCCTCTTGCGTTCTGTGCCTACAAAGAGGGCAGGAAGTTTACAGCACATTCCGTCACTGCTGGTTGGCGTCAGCTGGCGGAGTTACGAACCCGTTTGACGGCCGCAATAGCCGAGTGATTAAAGCGTTGAACTTTCAATCTGAGGGTCCTGGGTTCGAATCTCGGTAACGGCGCCTGGTGGGTAAAAGGTTGAGATTTTTCCAATCTCCCAGATCAACATATGTGCAGAACTGCTTGTGCCTGAACCCCCTTCGTGTGTATACGCAAACAGAAGATCAAGTACGCACGTTAAAGATCCTGTAACCCATGTCAGCTTTTGATGGGTTATGGAAACCAGAACATACCCTGTATGCACACCCCCGAAAACGGAGTGTGGCTGCCTACATGGCAGCGTAAAAACGGTCATACACGTAAAAGTCCACTCGTGCACATACGAGTGAACGTGGGAGTTGCAGCCCACGAGGGAAGAAGTGTGTGGCCGTTAAACAAGGATCAGTGTGTGAACTGGCCTGGTTGACATGATGCATTCAAAGGACCACAATGAACAAAGCTCAATGGCCTCTTTCGTTCTCCATCCGGGTCCCGATGACCCCTCGTTGAACAATGTCCTTGTGGTGAATGAGGCATTATTCTCTTATGTTGTTACCGTGTTCAGGATTTTCTTTCACCTTAAAAAAAAAATTATTTTTTTATTATTGGCTAGTGTTCGTGCTGGTGAACGTAGATCTCCATATAGAAGACCGTATTTTCTCTTGCACCTATTTTCAGTCCGTTCAGAACCTACACCATCGTAACTACGTGTATCGGCATTCCGGTAAAAAGAAAAAAAAAGAAAAGAAAGAAAAATGATTTACGAGTCGCCTGATTTCATGGTACAGTTTTTCAAACGTGTTTTAAAAGCTAATAATACTGTAGCAAATGGCTAGCCAGTATGAAAATGAATAATTATAAACAAGCCGGGAGAGCGATAGAAAGGTAGCACTTTGTCGTAATGCGCGCGTCTGCTCTTTCACTGATCATGTCCACGTCTTTTCTTTTGCAGGTAACTGAACTCCGGTCTCTGGCACACACTGGGAAGAAGCGAAGAAAGAAGAAGAGTGACAGGGAAAAGACGCAACAGCAGACGGTCCACCTTCTCTCACTCTCTCTCTCTCTCACGCACATTCACACACAAACTCACTCTACACGAACACATTCACACACACACACACACACACACACACACACACACACACGCACCGAGGTCACTAGTAATGTTTGGGTCAACCATCGGTACGCCTACATGACGTCTTGGGCATCAGTCACTATCAGCCATCGTCTCACTGGCAGACGCCTACTCCAAGTCAGGTGGATGAGGGCCAGGCTCGCATTGTGAAGGTTTTGAGTTCGAGTCATGTAAATGAATCCTGTTGTTCGTTTTCGTGGTATGAGTCAGCGCGCCCATTTGCTCTATTTGAATCCTGATTGCCCATTGATCGCATCAGTGAAGTATTGATAATAATAATAATAAAGGTATTTATGTAGCGATTAATCTTGACCAGAAGCAAATCAAAGTGCTTTCACACCAGCCATTCAAAAGCGTGCCTAACTGTGGTTCAGAGGGATGAAAGACAAAATTTAAAAACACATGTGAACAGAAAGAGAAACTGACTGGAAAGGGGGACGGTAGAGTAGAACTACTGTTGGAAAGAGGTAGGTTTTAAGGCCAGACGTGAAAGAGCTGATTGCAGAGATGTCACGAAGCGAAAGATGGGGCTTGTTCCAGGTGTGAGGTCATGGCAGCAAAATAGGGACATAACACTAACTTGCCAGCTCGGGTCCATCCAGTCTGTTTCCACCAAAGGTTTGTCCTCAGCTGGCCCTGTCCTGCCACCTCCGTGTGGTCACACTTCAGACGTCTGGCGGCAGACGGCCTTCTTCCTCCTCCACCCCCCCCTCCCAACCCCCCCTCAACACCCCTTCAGCCTTGCTGATCGATGAGCGGCACGGACGGAATCAATCAGGGAAAGCCGCTAGTCATCGATCACCCGTCATATTAACAATGACGGCAGTCGGCCCACGGCACGGCTTTCTCGCCCATTGATTGGATGCTGACAGCCTGGCAAGGACACAGTTCCCTTTCTTCCCCCTTCCCACTTCCTGGTTCTTTTGACGTGTCTGTCTGCCGGCACATCTGGGCTGTTTCCTTTCTTTGGAAACACCTGGCTGCAAAGCCGTCGTGCTTTCTGGGAGATGTTTTCTGCTAAAACTGCAGGGCTTACTTTTGAAACATCTTGTTGCTAATCTGTAATGTTTTCTCTTGAGACATCTGATTGCTAAACTGTACTTTTCTATTTGGAGATAGCTGGTTTCAAAACTGTGATATTGTCTTTGGAAATATCTGGTCGCAAAACTAGTGTTTTCTTTGGAGACATATTGTAGCTGATCTATAATGCTATCTGGGAGATACTTTGTCGTAAACCTGTAGTGTTTCCTTCGATATCTTCGGAGCATATATTACAACATCTGTGGTAGCTTTATATATGTATTGTCAAACACACTGAAGGACGTCTTGGAGTGCGTGTTTTATGGTACTGAATTGACATTCTGAACTGTACCTTGACGATGGTTCGAAAAAATTAACAGCCATATTGAATCACTGAAAGAAAGAAAGAATGAATGAACAATAGTGATAATAATAACAATAAGTAAAGTATTCATATAGCGCTGAATCTTGTGGAGAGACAGATCAAAGTGGTCACACACCGGTCATATACACGCATGTACAGCTTTACTTAGCTTGATTCCAGTCTGGATTTAGGTAACAGCACTTCGAAAGAAGACCTGGAGTTTTATTAAATCAGACTTATCGCAGCGCACCATCTTCGACATATCAGAAAGAAGAGAGAATGATTCAGGACATAAATCTTACCACACGGCGAATGGACTGTACATGATGTGGACGGTCAAGTCGTGTACTGTGTATGTCACTCGTTGACAATGTGTTTGATAACACATAGGAATTGTATGCTGGCAACAACAACAAAAGCACGGGCATTGACAGGCGCAAAGCACAAGTTGTGGGAAGTGCTTAGGAAACAGTGGCAGCAGCAACAGCAGCAGCGGCGGCGGCAGTTGTGAAAAAAAGTCTTTCGGCAAAGTGTTGTGCTTCGTGCATGAAGTAAACGGCAAAACTACACGCAGTGGTGTTCTAGCCTACCTACCACACCAGTCACCATGTTCGTCACGGTGAGATACGGAGGTAAGTCGCTCTCTGTCAGTCTGTTCCTCTCGCCCTGTCTGTCTGTCTGTTTGTTTGCCTGTCTGTCTGTCTATGTCTTTCCTCAGATTCAGAATGTGAAAGTTGAAGAAGACACTCCACCGACCCCCCCTTGTCCAGCTTTGTGCTTCACCCCTCCACTGCTAGGTCTACTTACAAACAGGCTGTCACCTCACTGAGATCAGACAGAATGAAGCCCACAGGTCAAGGTCAGCCACTGTTCTTCACCATATCTTCCTCTTAGGACTGCTTTACTTCTGTTCAGCAAAACAAATCACAGCGCTTGAAAGCGTACAAAGCGCATTAACTGCTCTTGGAATCCACACTACATTGACTTGGTTTCTCCAACGTTCAGCAGTCAACGGGTTAAACTAACCATACCCTCTATGCACACCTCCTCCAACCCGTAAATACCATTGAACTGTGTCAGTGCCGTCAGGTATTGGTTGTTGCCTGACACTTAACGTGGCGTTTTAAAGCCGGGATAAAAAAAGAAAGAAAGAGAGAACAGTTTGACTTTCACCTTTGGTGTGTGTGTGTGTGTGTGTGTGTGTGTGTGTGTGTGTGTGTGTGTGTGTGTGTGTGTGTGTGTTGCAATTGGTGTTAGTGCCTGTTTGTCTGCACCGCGCTTACGTATTGATCGTTTGCATTGATCTCTCTCTCTCTCTCTCTCTCTCTGTGAGTATGTGTGTGTGTGTGTGTGTGTGTGTGTGTGTGTGTGTGTGTGTGTGTGTGTGTGTGCGCGCGTGAATGAGAAGCAGCTCTTGTCAACCAACAGACACACTTGGTCTGTCTCTCTAGCTCCCTCTTACTTTGTTTTTCTTTCTTCCTTTCTCTCTCTCACTCTCTCTCTTCCTCACTCCCCCCGGCGCCCAGCATCTACAAAACCACACACACACACACACACACACACACACACACACACACACACACACACACACACACAAATGTATATATAAATATACATAATCACACATACGTATTGGCAGACTGGTCTGTGCACGTACGCACACCAACAGCGTGCTTGTAATCATAAAGGATTACTTTTTTTTTTATACGTTTATTGAGACTGGAAACTAATTCAGTGCACATTTACATTCGTTTCTTGCATGCGCGTCTGAACGTGTTCTATTCAAAGAGGAATTTCTTGCGCGAATTCACTGTAAGTGATTTTAAACGATGGCTCGTGTGTGTTCGTGCGTGCGTACTCCTTTGTCAATGGATTTTGTATGTGTGAGTTTACTTCAAGTTAGTGTGCGCAAACCATACACTCCTCTTTCTGTCTGCCTGCCTCTGTGTGTGTTTGTCTGTCTGTCTGTCTTTGTTCATACGCATGGCTGTCTGTTTGTCTGTCCGTCTGTCCGTCAACCCGCACGTCTCTGTATGTCTCTCTCGTTGTAAGGTAGTAGTAGTAGTGGTGGTGCTGGTGGTGGTGGTGGTGCTGGTGGTTGTCGTCGTTCCGTTTGACGTCTTTCCACTGATGTTAGACATCCTTATCTTGGGAGACTATGGCGTTGTCATCTGGGTGATAACAAAATAGAAGAAAAACAAAACAAAACAAACAAACAAAAACAACAACAAACAAAAAAACAAACAAAATAAATAACCCGACAGACAGCCAGACAGACAGAGACACAGAAAGTATGCATGCATTGGTGCCTGCCTGTCTCTCTGTCCGTCCCGCGATGTTTGTGTATTTTCATGTCACCCCGCCTCCAAGCACACACACGTGCACAACATGAATATTATGTTGGCGTACGTGTATGTGTGTGTATGTGTGCGTGCGTGAATGCGTGCGCGCGTCTCTGTATCTGTGTGTGTGTGTGTGTGTGTGTGTGTGTGTGTGTGTGTGTGCACGCGCGAGTTTACGCATCCCTTTTAGTAAGAACTTGCAACAGAGAAGCTCTGTGGCACAGTGTGTGTGTTTGTTGGGATAGGAGATATGCAAAAAAACCCAACAACAAAAAAAAAAACAACCCAAAAACCTTGCAGTTGGTTGAATGATAACTTCAGTGAAGTGAGGGTCAGTGTTTATGTGTTTTTCCTTGAAGCAGATTCTACGGTGTAATGCTTCATTGTTTTTGTTGGAATCAAACAATGTATTTTGCTATATCGTTTACCCAAATGTGAAATGTGATTACATGTTTCTTGACAAATATAACCTTCTCTGCAAGGGGGGAAAAAAAAAGAAGAGAAGCTGCGTTCGAACAAATCTCAAATCATTGAAAACAGTCAACTGTGCCATGGATAGAAGTAGTGGTGGCCTACGTGATTAAAGGTGACTTTAAAAAAATAATAATAATAAAATAAAACAAACAAACAAAAACCCCCGCCAAACTGACAGTAGCTTCACCCCCTTGCCCCCTTCCCTGTGTTACAGAGAACCAGACTAAGATCTTCAACGCGGACTGCAAGAACGAGATTTTGCTGGAGAACATCAAGATGCAGTGTGACTGCCCTCACAACGGTCAGTCTCTCGATTCACGCATCTCCTTTTTTTTAATTTTTTTTTTTTTACACAAACCTAAGGTAGACTCTCAAGGCCTCACAAAAGCGTTGGAATTATGTGAAGGTGAGGCATGTGCTCGTTTTATTTTATTTTTTTTTCATTTTATTTTCTTTTTATTTTATTTTATAATATATTAATTGCGGCAGTTGTGGTATAGCGTACACGGAACAGTCCAAAACTCATTGACTCTTTTCAATGGAAACTCTGGCGGGACAACATAGCTTAGCCTGGGTTTGGGGGGGGGGGGGGGGGTTAGGGGGGGACAGGAAACAAAATGAAGCGGAAATTTATTTAAGAGGGTGAAGGAATAACCGCAATATGCTTCTCTCTCTCTCTCTCTCTCTCTCTCTCTCTCCCTCTCTCCCTCCCTCTCTCCCTCCCTCTCTCTCTCCCTCTCCCTCCCCCCTCTCTCTCTCCCCCTCTCTCCCTCCCTCTCTCTCTCCCTCCCTCTGTCCCTCCCTCTCTCTCTCTCCCTCTCTCTCCCTCCCTCTCTCTCTCTCCCTCTCTCTCCCTCACTCTTTCTCTCCCTCCCTCCCTCTCTCTCCCTCCCCCTCTCTCTCCCTCCCTCTCTCTCTCTCTCCCTCTCTCTCTGTCTCTCTTTTCATCCGGCCCACTGGGCAAAGAAAATTGAAGATTAAAAAAGAGAAGGAAAGTGAAGTCCATAGGGACCGGGGCGGTATGGTGTGGAGCTTTGATAACAGTGCCATGTGCTGCTGATTTTTGTAACCCCCCCCCCCACCCCCATCAGCCCTCTCTCCCCCCCCCCCCTCCGCAATATTCATGACAGTTGTTAACGTTCTGGGCCTCTGTGCTCAGAAGGTAGAGTGCATTATAGATACCTTATTATTATTATTATTATCACCATCATCATCATTGCTGTTATTATTATCTAAAAAAAAAAAAAAATCACAATGATAATAACAATAAAAGAAAGATAACAATAACAACAACAATAAAATGATGATGATGGAGATAACAATAATAATAATAATAATGACGACAACAACAACAATCATAATAATAATAGTAATAGTAATAATGATGATAATAATAATAATATCAATATCAATAATGATAATAATATTGTTACTATTACTTTAAAAAAAAAAAGTATAATAATAATTTGATGTGATGTTATTTTGATATTGATGTTGATGTGATGGTGTGTGTGGTGTACAGAGGCGGTGGAGGTGTCTGACGAGCACGGGGTGGTGAAGAACCTGAGGAACTTCCCCACGGAGTATGGCTCCGACTTCCTCAAAGGGAGAGAAACCCTCGTACTGCTGACTGTCCAAAGTGAGTTCCGGGAACTGAACTAATAATAATATAATAATAATAATGGATACTTATATAGCACACTATCCAGAAATCTGCTCTAGGTGCTTTACAAAAACGCTTTTGATAACATAAAACATTATATCTATGTTACATACACACACCAAAATGTGACCACACACACACACACACACGCACGCACGCACGTACGCGCACACACACACGCACGCACGCACACACACACACACTGCATACATACATTTTAACATACATGTGTATCTAACAGCTACCCTAACAAATACGCACACATAGGCAGGCACAAACTTACATAAACACACGCACACACAATACACATTCATATACATGCATGTAGTTGTGGACCTGCCACAATTGAACTTATTGCTGAGGGAAAAGGTGAGTTTTGAGACGAGATTTAAAAGATGCGAGGGAATCAGAGTGACGGAGGTTATCAGGGAGCTTGTTCCACGTCTTTGGCGATTGAAAAGAAAACGATCTGTGTCCATAGGTCTTACTTCTGACGTGAGGTATCCTGAGAAGTCGAGTATCAGAGGAAGAACGGAGCTGGCGAGACGGGGTATAGATATGGATGAGTTCAGAAAGATACTTGGGGCCAGATCCGTTGACTGCAGAAAAGGTCAGAGTGGATAGCTTATAGTCTATTCGATCAGAAACAGGCAACCAGTGGAGAGACTGAAGGAGAGGAGAAACATGGTCAAATTTAGAAGCTCTGCAAATGAGTCTGGCAGCGTTATTCTGAATTCGTTGGAGTCTGTCTAACAGGTATTTGGGAAGGCCGGCCAAAAGAGAGTTGCAGTAATCCAATCTTGAGAGAACCAGAGAGCATACAAGTGTCTTGGTTGCATCGGTTGAGAGATAGTGGCGGATAGAGCTGATTCTACGCAGTTCCAAATAGGCAACTTTACAGATATTCGAAATGTGCTGTTGGAAGGAAAGAGACTGGTCCAGGATTACACCAAGACTGCGAACAGAGGGAGAAAGTGAAACAGGTGTGCTATTCAATCGCTCCAGTTTACATTTGATTGGAGAACATCATAGCTGTAGTCTCTCTTTTTCATGATAGTTACAGTGTCCGTTTTTGTTTTGTTTTTTTTGTTTGTGGTGGGTTTTTTTTTCTTCTTCTTCTTCTTATAACATAATAGTTGCAGACTCTATTCCTCCTTCGTTTTTAAAGTTTTTCGGGTTACATACATTTAATCTTTAGTTTTTTTTTGTTTTTTTTGTTGTTGTTTTTTTTTAGGGGTAAATGGAGTGCACTCTCGTGGAGTGCTTAAACCGGTGGATATCTTCTGGAGAAGTAGGGAAAAGAACAGACAATGTGTCACAGACGAGTCAACCTGCCATGCTTTCCACTAGCCTGCTGTAGCATGCGGGTGTGCTCATAATATTACATCTTGTAACTGTGCCCCTCTCTCTGTGTATCTTCTATTTATTCGTGTCTGTCAGTCTGCCTGTGTGTCTGTCCGTCCGTCTGTATGTCTGTGTGGAGTGATGGCCTACAGGTAACGCGTCCGCCGAGGAAGCGAGAGAATCCCAGCGCGCTGGTTCACGAATCACGGCTCAGCCGCCGCCGATATTTTCTCCCCCCTCCACTAGACCTTGAGTGGTGGTCTGGACGCTAGTCATTCGGATGAGACGATAAACCGAGGTCCCGTGTGCAGCGTGCAATTAGCGCACGTAAAAGAACCTACGGCAACAAAAGGCTTGTTCCTGGCAAAATTCTGTAGAAAAATCCACTTCGATAGGAACAACAAATAAAACTGCATGCAGGAAAAAAAGAAGAAAAAAAGGGGGGTGGCTGTCTCAGTGTAGCTATGCACTCTCCCTGGGGAGAGCAGCCCGAATTTCACACAGAGAAATCTGCTGTGACAAAAAAAGAAGAAAAAATACAAAAATATCTCTTCCCGTGTTTCTGCAGTTTCTGTGGACACATTCGTCACACATTAAAGATATACATATATCAGGGCAGGACTTTTGTTTTTTTTTAAATTTTCTTGTTGTCCTGTTCATATTTTGTTGTATTGTGACGTGTTCGAAAAAACAACAACAACAACAACAAGACAGACACTGTTTAAACCAAAGACAAAGTAACAAAAGAGAACAATGACTGGTTTCAGATGGGGCGGACAAGCCAGTGTTCACCCCTTTACTGGCCAGCCTACGCAACGATCCGGACTTCAATGGTATGGGCAGTGATGTTGATGTCATACCTGACACTGTGTCCGTGGTGTAACCGTTGCCTTCCAAGCAGTCCATTCCCAGCCGACACACCCCTTTTTAATTAAAAAAAATCTCTTTTTTTCTTCTAATATTCTTAATTATACATGTACCTGCTTGTTTATTTTGTTTCAATATTCCATGGCTGAACCAGCAAGTTGGATTTATGCTAGGTCAGGCATCTGTTCGATTAAAAAAAAAAAAAAAAAAAAAAAAAAAAAAAAATATATATATATATATATATATATATATATATATATATATAGCTAAGCAGGTGGTGTGTGGCGTATATGGATCAGTCCGCACGCTTTGACACTTTCTTGAACCTGAAACTGATAAGAGCCGATACTGTCGCCGAGTTGTCTTGGAGGGAAAGAGTTTATCAGCAGTTCTTTCCCTTCGACCGCACAGAAAAGCTGTTCTGACTGAAAGAAAAAAAGATGCAAGGAAAATGAAATGCGCGCACGCATAACACACACACACACACACACACACACACACACACACACACGCACACACACACACACACACACACACACAAAAGATGCAAGGAAAATGAAATGCGCGCACGCATAACACACACACACACACACACACACACACACACACACACACACACACACGAATCGAAAATATTGTTAAATCCTGTATATTTACACCTTGTAATTGCTATGAATTTTATATTATGTTAGTTTCACACACACACACACACACACACACACACACACACACACACGGGTTATTACTTTCTTTTTTTAATTTATTTTTTGTTGTTGTTATTACTTACGTGAGCCAGATATGTCCGGGAGGAGTGGAATGTTACCATGAGTTCAAACGCACAAAAATACAGGAAGAAAAAAAAAACGCAGTAATTTTTATGAGATTGTTGGGATGATCACAAACGTCCAGTGTCTTCTCCCATGTTAGCTGCTACCATTTTTTTTTAAAACAATATTTCACGATTTACTCCTGTCCAGGCAAGAATTGTAAGCCCTCAGGTCTTCATTAAAGCATTCAGTAACATGCGCATAAATGTACACGGATGATGTTGGGCGATGAAAATGGCGCGCGCGCGCGCGTGTGTGTGTGTGACATTGCTTTATGTACTGTTTATTTTACAGACACTCTCAATCGGGAAATGGAGCTGGACCTGGAGGCTGACCACAACGTCAGCTCTCCGCGGGGCATCAACAACAACAACAAACGTCAGCAGCATCCGCCGGGAGACCTGGTTGCGGACAACGAGGACGTGCTGAACAGGTCCCTCAGGGGCAAGAGCGGCAGGACCGGGAGCAGCAGCTCCGTTCAGCACGCCAAGAAACCCCTGCACCGGAGGAACACCAAGACCTCCACCCATCGGAAGTGATGCACACTGACGTGATTCAGTTCACGTCACTTCAGGGGCCCAACTGTCAGTTCAAGGCAATGCTGCCAAAGCGTGCCGACTTACCCATAGACACCCCGTTTGCTGGAAAACAACAACAAAGAAAAACATCATTCACATGACAGGTCCCACATGACATTCACGTAAATCCAACGGGCCGGTAAGGTCTTCTCACACTTCACATTAATCATGGAAACTGAACTGTGCATCAGAAAGGGGAAGATCTGATCGTGGCACAAGTGTCTGTTGAAAGGAATCTGAACAAAATTAATGTGCACGTGTTTGGTGGATGATTCATCGTACCGAGACTGTCGACAGAAATAATGTGAAAACATGCAACAGTGATTTGTGGTTGAAAGTCGTTTTGGCGATATTTCTGTGACAAGACTCACCGTGACACGTGCAGCCTCTGACCGGGGAAGAGAGCAGGGAAGGAAGAGATGGGTTGGATGGATGTCGAAAAAGGAAATAATGAACTTGGTCTTTGCACACGAAAGAAGGTTGGTCGTGAATACGGTATATGAAAACAAGACATGCACAATATTGCGGCTCAAATTTCACCTTTGTCCTCTTTTTTTTTTTTTTTTTTTTTTTTATCGGAGTGGGTTGGGGGAGGGGCGTGACTGTTTTACTCAGTTAAAAGATATGACGATAAATGATTTCGTAACATATTTTCAGACTTATTGATAAAAGAATGCCTAGACCTTTTCATAAACCCGTCGTAATTCATCTACGAGACAGTACTGGCCACACTGAAGGGTTTCTTGATTTATTCCACATTTTGTCGGAACTGTAACACCTGAAGCCGACACACAGCAAACGCTCAGACCCTATAGGTGACCAATGCCTAGTTCAAATCTCTTTCAACCTTGTGGTGTGAATTTCAACGGGGAAGTGAAACGTTTAATTTACTCAACATTATCTTCTTTTTTTTCATTAAAACTGCAAATGGGAGGTATTCTTGCGCATAAAACTGCTGAGATCAGGAAACAAGAATTTCTGTGTTCTGTTAAAAATGTTATTGCAGAAGAAAGAACGGAAGCTTTGGAAACAAACTTCCTCTTTTCTGTGTGGGCTTAATAGAAAAGTATTAAGTGGAGAAATGAACAGTTTCGTTTCAAGGATGCACCAGAAAATGGACAGTGTAGGGTGCACGTCCAGAAGGGTGAACAGTGAGAGTCCTTGTGACGATGTTCAACGCCCTGTTGGCAACAGTCCTCAGGGTCCAGTTGTTCAGGGTACGGGTCGTGGTTCGGTGAAGGTTGCCTTGTTGGAGAGGGTGAGTCCTGGATGTCTGTGAGGCTGGCCCGGGTTGTCCGTCCGGCGTCAGTTCCAACGGGGAGCCCTGACTGTCAAAAGTGGGGTGGTCCTGGCTGTTCTTCTGGCATTCCCAGGGGAAAGTCCTGGTTGTCTGCTGACGGGTGAGGTCCCAGTTGCTCGTCTGGCTGTTATGTCCGTCCCAGTGACTGTCAAACTGTCGCCTGAACTGCCTCCGAAAGGGGGGTGCCGTGAAACCGGTCACGATTGAACAACGAACATGTAGACTGCTGTTGGTGAGACAACTTCCCGTCGTGGATGCCGGTGAGAAGCAACAGCTTGGGAGTTGTGTGCCTTTATTTCACCGAGAGCAACAGTCCTTGGTTATTGCAGAAAATTTCTTCTCTGTCTCTCTCTCTCAGTCTCTCTTTCTGTCTCTTTGTTCGCTTGATACTGAACTTCCAATCGGTTACTTTTACTTGAAAGGCAGTAGTGCACTATTTCACAGCTGGCTTGCATGTTTGACAGGGAAACTTTTGACTCACTTGTGTAAACAAAGTGAGTCTATGTTTTAACCCGGTGTTCGGTTGTCTGTGTGTGTGTGTGTGTGTCCGTGGTAAACTTTAACATTGACATTTTCTCTGCAAATACTTTGTCAGTTGACACCAAATTAGGCATAAAAATAGGAAAAATTCAGTTCTTTCCAGTCATCTTGTTTAAAACTATATTGCGCCTCTGGGATGGACACAAAAAATTAAAAAATAAAGCTTAATTATATGCAAACTGCATTTACTGTTATATTTATATTTTTTGTATTCTCGAAACTTGGCACTTTGATCTGATATTCTGACCCAACAACAAGAGCAGTCATTATTATCATTTTCTGTTCAAACAGGAACTTTTGCTAAGCATGGAAGGTTTATTTATTTTGCAAACGTTTTGGTGCAGGTAGTAAAAAAGGGAACTTACTCTGTAATTAATGCTAGGGGAGTTAATTTGCTTTAAACTGATCTTTCTCATCTTAAACATTACATTTTGAAATTATACTCAATACATAAAAAGTTTAGATTTTTTTTTTTTTAAGTGTATCACAAATGAGTCTTGAAGGCCTTGCCTCTCTTGTGTATACATAATCCCCCACCCCCCATCAATAGATATTGTGTGTCTCATATCGTGCTTTGGTTGTTCACCGTAGAAACTTTTCTCGCCTAGCTGATTGTCAACGGAATTTATTATACATCAATTTCTTTTTTCAAAGAAATATTACATTTTCTCATGATATAACGTATGATTTTTCACTGTAGTAAATGTTTATCCAGAAAATATCACCATACCTGCTTTTAGTATGATACGAGAAAACATTGTTGGTGGATTGTCGTACTTGAATATTTCCATGTTTTTCAACTGAATGTTTTTATTTACCCGGTCAGCAACAGCTTAATTCCCTTGATGGTATAGTTTATTGTAGTTTGTTTTTATACTTCTTCTACCTTTGTATTCTAGATGTTTACTTTTTGTCAGGAATTTCTTTTCTTTTTAGTAAATAATGGGATGTGTAGTATACAAAAGGAAAAACAATAAGTAGAAACAGGATTCAGATAATGTAAAATGGCAGCTGTTTGTTGGCAGAGCAGAGCTTCTTCACTGAAGATGTTTCTCTTTCAAACAGATTTATTTCAACCACGCATAGAAGTATGACGTAAAAGTGCATTTGGAAAGTGTCATTAGAGGGTGATTGTTTATCTATTGTATCCATATTCTTTATCTACCGTACTTTATATTGTTTGTTTATTGTATCCATATTCTTTAACTATTGTACTTTAAACCAGTACGTTGAAAAATCATATAATGGAATCACCACACTGCATTGCACTTATTCAGCCCAGCATATTACAGCAGACGAAGTGTCGTTTAAAAAAGAAGAAGAAATAAATGAATAAAAACTGGTCTGCTATAATCTGAATGCTTGATTTTACAAACACCTTAACGGATTCGTGTTAAGGAAACAAAAAGAAAAAAAAAGAAGCTCGTCTGAGCTGTTGTAAATTCAACGTTAAAGGACACCTGCGTTCTAATGGTCCATTGCCATTTGATACAGTGTGTCAACAGTGTTCTGGTGAAGAGCCAGGGTCTAAACCAGCCCTGTCCAGGTTTGGTGCATAAAAATTTATTTACTTGAGGGGTTAGCAAGAGAGAGAGACACAGAGAGAGAGAGAGAGAGATGATATATTGATGAAATAACGACGTAACGGTATTCGCCATAATATCAAGTTGTTCTTGGACTGAGATCGGAACCAGTACGAAGAGAGAGAGAGGGAGAGACAGACAGACAGACAGACAGTCAGGCAAATCGACAGACAGAGAGGCATTTTTATATGCTGTTCATGAAGATGTTTCGTGCGTTGTTAATGAATTACACTGCCGCGAGTCTTGTTTGTGAAATTTTATATATATATATATATATATATATATATATATATGTGTGTGTGTGTGTGTGTGTGTGTGTGTGTGTATATCATATATGTGTATATATATATATATACGTGTGTGTGTGTGTGTGTGTGTGTGTGTGTGTGTGTGTTTATATATCATATGTATATATATATATATATATATATATATATATATATATATATATATATATATATGTGTGTGTGTGTGTGTGTGTGTGTGTGTGTGAGCGCCGCACGCTATCACCGAACAAGATTACAACTTCGTACCACTCTCCCCGAGAAGAACACGTCGCCACAGCGCAGCGCCACCCATATGATTTTTTGTTGTTGTGTTGTTGTTTTTTCCCCTGTCTGCAAGTGTATTTGTTTGACAACCAGATATTTCCGCATCATTTTGCCAGAGACTAAACCCTTTTGTTGCTGTGGGTTCTTGTATGAGCGCCAAGTGCATGCTGGTGACGGGACCTCGGTTTCTGGTATCGTATCGTCGAAAAACTGGCACCCAGACCACAACTCAAGGTCTAGTGGAGGGGGGGGCGGGGTTAGATAGAAATCCCGTTCCGTACATGGGACTGGAATCTGTGGACACTCGCTTCTGAATGGTGCACATTACCACTGGGCCCCAGCCATTGCTGCCTGTTGGCGGTCAGCGCTCTCCTGAGCGAGTGCACCGGTCAGTGTGTCGCCACAATGATGAACTTTGGTATGCTCAAAGCAAGGCTATTAATATCAATGAAACAAGATCGTTACAAATGTCACAACTCGATTTTAACTTTAATGATGCATACACTTCTTTTTGTAAGGATAAAACTACCCTTTCAACATAAGGAATTACGATGTGGACCTTTTAAAATCAGGTGTTGACTTATTGACACAAAGTCATCATCCAAGCAAATGGATATTTCTTCTTCTTCTTCTTCTGCGTTCACTCGTATGCACACGAGTGGGCTTTTACGTGTATGATCGTTTTTACCCCGCCATGTAGGCAGCCATACTCCGTTTTCGGGGGGGGGGGGGTATGCTGGGTAGGTTCTTGTTTCCATAACCCACCGAACGCTGACATGGATTACAGGATCTTTAACGTGCGTATTTGATCTTCTGCTTGCATATACACACGAAGCGGGTTCAGGCACTAGCAGGTCTGCACATATGTTGACCTGGGAGATCGTAAAAATCTCCACCCTTTACCCACCAGGCGCCGTCACCGTGATTCGAACCCGGGACCCTCAGATCGAAAGTCCAACGCTTTAACCAATCGGCTATGGCGCCCGCCTAAATGAATATTTGAAATCGGGACTTTTGAAACGAATGCCAATTTTCCATTCAAAGGAACATGCGTCACACGAGTACTTCTTACAACTCTATGATAGTCTGTCATGTCCCTCGAACAACTGAATCATCATGGAACCAAGAACCAAGCCCCGAACAACGTGACCAAACGGGCTTTTGCTGACCGTTCAACCCAGCTCCACGTCTGTGCATGGTCGTGAGTGGACACAGCGCCGCACAGTGAAATGATGATGATGGTGATGATATGAGTACTTATAAAGCGCCTATCCTTACCCGGAGACCAAGCTGTAAGCGCTTTACAAACACGGAGTCATTTGCACAATAGGCTGCCTATTGAGCCGACTGATAGCTCCCATTTGGGCGCTCATCATTCGTTTCCGATGCCGTTCAATCATGTTTCAGTCACACACACACATGTACACTCATACAGGCAGGTAAAACTTTACGTGTATGACCGTTATCTCTATTTACCCCGCCATGTAGGTAGCCATACTCCATTTTCGGGGATGTGCATACTTGGTATGTTGTTGTTTCCATAACCCACCGCACATGGATTATATGATTTTTAACGTGCGTATTTTGATCTTCTGCATACGTATACACACGAAGGGGGTTAAGGCACTAACAGGTCCGCACATATGTTGACTTGGGAGATCGGAAAAAATCTCCACCCTTTATCCACCAGGCGCTGTTACCGAGATTCGATCCCAGGATCCTCAGATTGAAAGTCCAACGCTTTTACCACTCGGCTATTGCACAGTGCCTGTAGCTGGACCGATGGGAAAGTGGGCACGCGGCACGTGGTGTGAGGAGGAAGTGGGGAGTTAAATCTGTAGGAGTGGTGTGTGTGTGTGTGTGTGTGTGTGTGTGTGTGTGTGTGAAAGGCAGGGTGTTTGAAGTGGAGGGAATGGGGTTCGGTTGTGATAAGACTGTCCTTAACTTCATGCCTGCCTGTCTGTTTCTGACTGGAACCTTTTGCTCCTGGAGGGGGTGACCCAAACGACACAGGTCAAAGCTTAGTGGACAGAGAGTTGTCAGACAGCCCCTCGGGGTTAAGAGGTCACACAGCAACCACACTCCTGCTGTCACAGAAAGCCAGTCCAGAGGCCAGTCACTGGCAGTGGAGGTCTGTTGTGCCACAGGGCACCAACAGGATTAAGTGAACAAAATCAGTCAGTATTTATCTTTGAAAAAACGAAGCTCCGGTTTGAAAATTCTAGCACGTGTTTGTGGGACCGTTTTTCTCTTATGCACAATCGCCACCAGAACATTCCAAAAGAACAAAGTGTACATACTCTTCGAAATTACTATACATTTACAAATTATAAGGTGTTCAGTCTTGGAGAGAGAGAGAGAGAGTTGTGTTCAGTCTTTCAGAGACACTGACACTTTTTTTTTTTTAATTGGCAAATAGCGTTTAACAGTTCTACTGCCAAGGGGGATAATTCAGCTTGTGTTTGCGACAAATGAAAAGATAGCAAGAAATAATAAAGGGAAATAACAACTTTAGTACACATTCAAAACCCAGAAACATTCTTACAATCTCACACAAAACCTTAATAAACATTCATAAGTAATCCATACTACTCATGTATGACAATTAACTGACATAAAAATATGGACATCCGACCATCCAACTGGTTAGCTAACTTCGTTTTGGTTGTGTATCTATCTATTACTATATTATCTTGCATTTTTCTTTATCACATTACAATCATATCAACATTATATTGAGGCTAATCTTTTCCTTTTGATATCATATGCTTCTGTGATATATTTTGCGAATGAAAATATAAGGTCTTCATTATCTGATGAAAGAATAGCTAATATATCCTGTCTACATGCAAACAGGTGTATAAAAAAAGTTTACAGTTATTTCGAATAGTATAATATTCCTTACAAGCAAAGACAAAATGAACCTCAGTTTCAGAATTCTAGTGACACATTTGACATAAATCATCACTATCACTGTTTTCAACGAACCATGTTTTTTACATTAGCCCAAGAGTTCTTGGCTCCAGATCGGGCCATTTGTTTGCAATTACTGAGATGTATCTATCTTTCAGGTTGGAAAATGTTTTTGAAAGAGAAGTACCAACTATATTTTGTATTTTCTGCTATGTCTGAATGCCAGTTTTGTATATATGTATTAAGAAGGTGGTCCTTAAATTCTGAAATAAATGCAATGCCACTCCCGACTTTTTGGCTGATCCAAACAATTCCAAAACCGTTTTCCACTAGGACATTTTTTACACTGTCTATCCAGTGTTTTTTTCCTTCTTCATGTTGCTGTAACAACATATCGTAAGCTTGTTTACACAGTGTTGTTGGCGGTAATTTTGTACGCTGTAAACAAGATCTGATGCACTTAATAATTGTACGAATTCTTAGCAGATATCTACCAGTTTCGCCGTATGCTACTTTGTTAGATGAGTGGAGATGCATGTTTAAAAAAAAAACACGTTATATTACAAATGTGTGAATGACTTCCATCTGCTTATTGTCATATGTACCCCAAATGTCTCCTGCATATGTGAGCATCGGCTCTATGTCTTTGAGAGAGAGAGAGAGGGGGGGGGGAGGGGGGGGATCAAAGGAGTTGGAACAACTGCGACAAGCAACCGTGTTCTTTTTAGATTGGAGACGCCATTTGAACAGAAAAGTGTTGGCACGAACACGAAAAAAGACTATCAAAGACAATTAACAGCCGACAATGGGCGTCACGTCCGCGCGATGACTTCAGATCAGACACACACACCGACTGCACTCCCGGTGACACCTACTTCAAAGACACATCCAAGAAGCGAACAGATCTGTGTGATTCCTCTGCCATCGAACACGCTGCATGATAGCATCCCCACAACTAGGACAGCAGTTCAGCTCATTTACAAAGAGGTGTCAAGGAGTGCAAACTGATCCATATACGCTACGCTACATCTCCATTAAAACAAAACAAACAAAAACGCTGATGTCAGAATAACGCACAAACCCGACGCACTTGTCAAGGCCTTGACAGCCTGTCTCAGTTTTCTGTAAAACATTAACATCAGCTGAAAAAAACAACAAACAAAAAACACCTTTCCCTCTGACCATCCATCACACAGCTTTCTTGGCACGATTTCATGAAGCCGACGCAACCAGTTTGTTAGAAGATTAATCCCGTTATTAATATTTCAAGGGAAAAAAGGTGAGAAAAACGGGGGGTACCCGTTATGCCGCCGTCCCGCTATGCCGCCGTCCCGCTATTCGATGATTTTTGAACAAGCTTTTCTCGGCTGTTAATCTTAGTAAAATTTGGATCAAAGCTCGGGGGCTATGATGTCTACCGAATGTATGAGTTGAGACCCATTTGCGCCATTTGTGACGTCACAGTGGCGCAAATTGCCAAAATTTTGATCACTAATATCTCCGCTGTTTATCAACGGATTTCCTCCAAATTTCAGTTACGTGTTCATTATACTAGGGACTATAAACGGTATAAGTAATAAGCTCACGATGACGTTAATCATGTTCTATTTTTAGAATGCGCAGTTCTCTACGCAAACAAGCTTTTCTCATTTGTTTATGAACCGATCTTTACGAAATTTGAAACAAAGGTCGTAGCCTATGAGGATTCGCGAATGCATACGTTTGGACCCAGTTGCGCCATTTGTGACGTTACTGTGATCCAAATGTCAAATAAAAAGGGAGAAGTATGGCTTGCCCATCTTGTTTTGTCTTTTTTGTGACAAAAGACAATCCGTAAACGGGTCGGCACAACGGGTCGAACTAATCCCCCTTCCAGTCTCGTGTGTGTGTGTGTGTGTGTGTGTGAGAGAGAGAGAGAGAGAGAGCCGGAGAGCGTAAAAGTTTTCTCCTTTTTTTACTCCAGTATAGTTGAACAAGTGAGCAAAACTCAAAACAACTACACCGAAATTCACGTGACATTCGTGCCAGCATGTATCCTGAGTTCTTTTTAAAACTCACTCGGCCCTCCCTCTCCCCGCCTCCCGCTTGCACCAATCACCACAGCCAGCCATGCGACTTTTGGAGAAAATAAAATAGAATTTAAAAAAAAAGCTCACACCAGCCCGCCCACCAAAAACCCGAAACATCCAAGGTACCTGCAGCACGTGCTACACAACATTCCTCCTACACGATGCCCGCAATCACCGAACAGAGGCTGTGGTGTGGTGGTGTGTGTGTGTGTGTGTGTGCAGCGAGAACGAGGACATACATAATCAACCCAAGTATGTGACACAAGAGTAAGAGCAAATATAAATATAAGAGCAAATGAGTTATTTGAAGATTCACAACATTCAAATACAACCATTACAGACTGTATATGTTATTACAATGACTTAGAATGCAATAGACAGTATTTCACCGTAAAGCGTTTATCGTAGTTTTACACACAAATTACATAGGTGAAAAGGTTCAATATCAGTAACGCAAAAATCAGTCTCTCAATAAGAGGAGAGAAAAAGAAATATTCGTGACAGACAATCAATAACAGATAGATCACAGTATTTCCCCTTCTCCCTTCCTTCCCTCACCCTCCCTTTCAGAGCAACAACAATAATAATTATATAAAAACAATAAAAAGGTTAGGAAATACATATACATATGGAACGAAAACTGCGTGAAGATCACCACGAAACACGGCTGAGAATTATTTCAGGAAAACGCTACCACTCCCATGGAAAGGGTGACACATACCCCCCCCCCCCCCACCCCCCGAAAATGCATGTTTTTCATTGTTCAGCTGAGTTCATTCATTCTTTCGATTCATTTGGTGTCGGACAACTACAATCGTGTTGTTTCCTTGTGTGTGTTTTTGCTGCAGTTCAGTGTGTTCTTGTTGCAGTTCAGTGTGTTCTCGCTGCAGTTCAGTGTGTTCTTGTTGCAGTTCAGTGTGTTCTCGCTGCAGTTCAGTGTGTTCTTGTTGCAGTTCAGGGTGTTCTCGCTGCAGCTCAGTGTGTTCTTGTTGCAGTTCAGAATGTGCAGTTCAGTGTGTTCTTGCTGCAGTTCAATGTGTTCTTCTTGTAGTTCAGTGTGTTCTCGTTGCAGCTCAGTGTGTTCTTGTTGCAGTTCAGTGTGTTCTTCTTGCAGTTCAGTGTGTTCTCTCTGCAGCTCAGTGTGTTCTTGTTGCAGTTCAGTGTGTTCTCGCTGCAGCTCAGTGTGTTCTTCTTGCAGTTCAGAGTGTTCTTGTTGCAGTTCAGTGTGTTCTTGTTGCAGTTCAGTGTTCTTGCTGCAGTTCAGTGTGTTTTTGTTGCAGTTTAGTGTGCGCTTGCTGCAGTTCAGCGTGTTCTTGTTGTAGTTCAGTGTGTGCAGTTCAGTGTGGTCTTACTGTAGTTCAGTGTGTTCTTGTTGCAGTTCAGTGTGTGCAGTTCAGCGTGTTCTTGTTGCAGTTCAGTGTCTGCAGTTCAGTGTGTTCTTGTTGCAGTTCAGTGTGTTCTTGCTGTAGTTCAGTCTGTTCTTGTTGCAGTTCAGTGTTCTTGCTGCAGTTTGATATGTTCTTGCCGCAGTTTAATGTGTGCTTGCTGCAGTTAAGTGTTCTTGTTGCAGTTCAGTGTGTTCTTGCTACAGTTCAGTGTTCTTGCTGCACTTCATCGTATTCTTGTTGCAGTTCAGTGTGCTCTTGCAACAGTTCAGTGTTCCTGCTGCGGTTCATTGTGTTCTTGCTGCAGTTCAGTGATCTTATTGCAGTTCAGTTTGTTCTTGTTGCAGTGTGTTCTTGCTGCAGTTCAGTGTGCTCTTGCTGCAGTTCAGTGATCTTATTGCAGTTCAGTTTGTTCTTGTTGCAGTGTGCTCTTGCTGCAGTTCAGTGTTCTTCTTGCAGTTCAGTGTTCTTGCTGCAGTTCAGTGTGTTTTTGTTGCAGTTTAGTGTGCGCTTGCTGCAGTTCAGCGTGTTCTTGTTGTAGTTCAGTGTGTGCAGTTCAGTGTGGTCTTACTGTAGTTCAGTGTGCTCTTGTTGCAGTTCAGTGTGTGCAGTTCAGCGTGTTCTTGTTGCAGTTCAGTGTCTGCAGTTCAGTGTGTTCTTGTTGCAGTTCAGTGTGTTCTTGCTGTAGTTCAGTGTGTTCTTGTTGCAGTTCAGTGTTCTTGCTGCAGTTTGATATGTTCTTGCCGCAGTTTAATGTGTGCTTGCTGCAGTTCAGTGTTCTTGTTGCAGTTCAATGTGTTCTTGCTACAGTTCAGTGTTCTTGCTGCACTTCAACGTATTCTTGTTGCAGTTCAGTGTGCTCTTGCTACAGTTCAGTGTTCCTGCTGCGGTTCATTGTGTTCTTGCTGCAGTTCAGTGATCTTATTGCAGTTCAGTTTGTTCTTGTTGCAGTGTGTTCTTGCTGCAGTTCAGTGTGCTCTTGCTGCAGTTCAGTGATCTTATTGCAGTTCAGTTTGTTCTTGTTGCAGTGTGCTCTTGCTGCAGTTCAGTGTTCTTCTTGCAGTTCAGTGTTCTTGCTGCAGTTCAGTGTTCTTCTTGCAGTTCAGTGTTCTTGCTGCAGTTTAGTGTGCTCTTGCTACAGTTCAGTGTGCTCTTGCTGCAGTTCAGTGTTCTTCTTGCAGTTCAGTGTTCTTGCTGCAGTTCAGTCCAGTTTGTTCTTGCTGCAGTTCAGTGTGTTCTTCTTGCCGTTCAGTGTTCTTGTTGCAGTTTATTGTTCTTGCTGCAGTTCAGTGTATGTAGTTCAGTGTGCTGTTGCTGCAGTTCAGTGTGTTCTTGCTGCAGTTCAGTGTGTTCTTGCTGCAGTTCAGTGTGTTCTTGCCATACGCTGCCCGCAAACACTTTACTCCATAAGCGTGTGTGTTATTACTATACAGTTCAATGTGAACTCTCTCTTTTTTTCTTTTTCTTTTTTTGCTGCCTCATCGTCTGCACCGTTTCAGCAGCATTACTCCCACGCCGCTCATCTAGATTTCCCCATACACGGCCACACCCGCGTTCGTCCGTCACAGTTCCAGGGTCGGCAGTCCGCAGGGAACCATCGATGTTAGGTCGCCAGGAGGCCATACACCAGAGGAGACCCTGCATTGCTGCTGAGTCACTTCGGTGGTATTCAGTGCTAGTGGTGCCTGTTCTAATTTAACGTAATTAGACAATGACGATGTTGGTTTGGGACTGCGTAACAAGGCTGTACTTTACGCTTCCTATCATAGTGATATCCTGGTGTTAACCAGCCCCGAGAGATATAGACATTTGCAGTGTTGGTCAGGTAATTAGAGCAACACACCCAAAGACGCATCCGTGGTTTGTTCTGAACGTGCCTGTGGAAATAGCTTCGGCGAGTGTTCACGCACTTGCGAACAGACAAGACGACCTCCTTCCAAACAGATCCGATTTCGAGAACAAATTGGATGTTGAACTAAAATGAAATTCAAACTTCGCGGGCTTTTTTTCCCCGCATGTTTTGCAATTTCGTTTCGTTTGTTTTTATTAATTAAACGTGCTCAGGTAAGTCTTTCATTGGTTTTTGCAGTCGGTATGATCTAAGGTGGCTGGTAGAAGTTATTTTTTCCTGTTGATATGCACCCTTCTGCAATTTAGTGAATGTCCGTTTGAAGGTTGTTGCTTCTCGTCTTTCATATGCGTACGGCACAGACATACGTACACACCCACATTACACCAAAGACACGTATACTTACACGCAGACACACACACACACATGCGCGCGCGCGCACACACACACACCAACACAACACAAACACAACACAACGTATGCATTCATGCAATTCTGTCTGTCTGTCTGTCTCTCTCTCTGGGAAATAGATCCTGAAGGAAACAAACAAAAACAAATGTCCTGGTTCAGATTCGATCCCACCAGCTCCTTATTGTTGACCTTTTCACTCAGCAGACCTCGTTTCCCAAACAACCGACAGCCGCTTTCTCGAGGCCTGGCTACAATTCATTGCTTCCAACGTTCATCTCGCTATCGACAATTCTAAACCAAGCAGCGGATTCACTGTAAATTTACTCAAAGCTGAGACGTAGTTGATCATCTTGTGGCAAAAGGGCTTGTGTCTTGGTTCGACGAAGGTTGTGTTGTTCAAGGGGGCGATTCGTAAAACTGAGAAGACATCACGTTTTAAAGGGAGGTACCCGTAAAGTTAACAGCTCATTGCGTCGACAGCTCATTGTTCTATTTTCATTTTTGAAAAGGTGGATTTTGTCCTCCAATTGTAAATTCTTATTTGTGCTATGTTCACTTTTGGAATGCTGAATGGCGACAAACGTCCTTCATTATTGACCACATCCTCTAAACTACATCCTGTATCTATAGCCAGACCGCATCCTCTAAACTACATCCTGTATCTATACCCTGACTATATCCTCTAAACTACATCCTGTATATCCAGACCACATCCTCTACACAGTATCCTGTATCTATACCCAGACTACATCCTCTACACATCCTGTCCACGCAATGAGCTGTCGACGGAATGACATGGACGCCGTTTTAAATACGCGCGAATGTGAGCCTGGCTGATTTGGTAACGTGGCCGTGTACAGTAGATCTTGAACAGAAATAAAGATAAAGCAGGCGATTGAAAAACAACAATAGCACTAAACAGAGATGCGCTTCTCAATTTTACGAAGACGATTCAAGACAAAATGGAGCTTCCCGTTTTGTTTGAGACGATGGGGCCAGAAAGACCGAAGCAGTGATGGCTACAGGGAAGATCACACTGACGAGGAAGAGGACGTCGGGGGAAAAGAAAAGCAGTTTTTTTTCCCCCCGATCAACCTTTAACACTGAGGAAAGAGAACACCGCGAGACAGGGGAATACAAGCAGATGTACGGCTGACCTTTTCGGGGCTCTCTTTTTTTTTTCTTCTGAGTCGCAAGAAGACTCATCCGTCGGAGATGAGTGAGTGAGTGAAGGGTGAGTGGGTGGTTAGGAAAGGCAGGGTGGAAGGTGACCTTCAAACGAGCAGACCATCATCCCCGTTAGGACTTCCTCCTTGATGCCGAACCCCACCCGGGTAGATCCCCTGGCGTCAGTTAACAAGCCCGTTGTTTCTTTTCTTGTTGCATGGCATTTTGGCTTTCCTTCCTTTGGGCAACGCTCCCCCCACCCCCACCCCCCGCTCCCTCCCTCCTTCCGTTCCACCCCTCCACCTCAGCAAGGGTCAATGCCGTATGTTATTATATGGTCGGCAAGCTGTAATTAATAACTGCGGGGCTTTCTTTTCCCCCTCTCTCCTGGAGTGAATTCAGAGAGGTTAGGGGAGGGGGGGGGGAGATGGGAGGAGGGTGGTGATTCTTCAAGGAGAAATAAGAGAATGACAAATCATGGGAAATTCACACACACACACACACACACACACACACACACACACACACACACACAGCTTTAATTTTGCTTCCAGTGTGGTGGTTAATACGAACTTAGCATACGGCTGTGCATCAGTAATACCTCGACAGATGTTAAGGTGTATTATCTTAAATCGTATTTTGAAAGGAGCGAATGACAAATCATGGATATTGTCACACACACACACACACACACACACACACCATCAATCCAGCACTTTTGAAAAAGCTTAAATAACAAAACAAAATTTTCTGGTAAGTGTATAAGCATCTCATTTGAGACCGCGTCAAGTCCTACAGATGTTTTCTTTTTAGGGAGGGATAGTAATGCGTTTTTAACCTCACTGAGTGTGCGTGGAGCATTGATGTATTGACTGTTATCGGGACTTGGATCTGTATAATCACTTTTGCTCTCTCCTTCGGTTCTGCATTTACTCCTTTTAGGCGATAGACCTTCCAATTGCACAGACTCTGAGAACATTTCTACAAATGTTTCTGTTTCTCTGCACTGGACGGAAATTCTCTCTCTTCTATCTTAATTGGGCAAGATGGTAAACTTATTCCTTCTTTCATTTCATTGAATTTTTTCCAAACCTTTTTAGTATCTTTATGATTGAATATCTCATTATTTCAGAATGAGGACCAATATTGTCTTTTAGCCTGTGCAATGACCATGTTACTATAATGGTTTGCCCTTTTCTTTTCAATAAGATTTTCTTGTGACTTGTTTTTCATATAAATTATAAACATTTTTTTTTTATCATTTACTGCTGCTTCACAGGCTGGCGTCCACCAAATACTTCCTAAATGCTTGTTTGGATTACATTTTGGGATTGATATATCGGCAGCTTGTAATATGGTGTCAGTAAAGAAGGAATATAAATGATATATATCCCCAGTGTTTACGGACTCCGTGTTTTTGCAAGCAAGCATACTTTCGAATTTCTCCCAGTCAGCATCTTTATAGTTATACTTCGGGACTTTGTCTTTTTGAAATTCATGTATATCTTTCAGTTTCATTAAAAGTCATGATGATCGGTAGATGATCATTTCCCAGTGTATCTTTGTGCGTTGTCCATTTACATTCTGGATACAACGTAGCAGATATGAAAGAGAGATCAATAGCAGATGCCCTGTGAGATACAATATCAGGGATTCTGATAACGCTGCCATCATTTAAAAGGCTTAAGGAAGAATCAACAACATGTTCTACAAAGCGGTTGCAAGTAACTGATACACAATCTTTGTCCCAAAAAGGTGAATGGGCGTTAAAATCTCCCCCTATGAACCATTTTTCATTATCTTGAACATTATGTAACCATTCCGTATTAAGTTCGTTTGGTCCTCTAGGTAAGTACACAGAGACGACACGAAGAGTAAGGTGATCACTGAATTTAACACGTGCCGCGCATGAATGGAAATCAGGAGTAGAATTAGGTGCTGGTGGAGAGCATAGACTGTACTCTGTCCATTCTTGGATATATATGGCTGCACTAATTTTTGTGACAGTATCAACCTGCTGGTGCAGAGGTGGATAATAATAACGTAGAAGCTTGGGTGATTTATTCTTCTTCACATTTAGGGATTGTAATATAAGCGTTTGGTAATTATAGTTTGCCAAATGTTGGATGAGATATGGCAAATTTGTGGAAATAGATCTAGCGTTCCACTGCATGATCTGGATTGCATGTTTGCAAATGGGGGGCATTGTGAAGGAGGGATATGTACTGGAAAAAAAAATAGATGAAAGAAAATTTATAATGTCTTATGGCACACACAAAACAACAACAACTGCAATAAAAGTAATAGAGTCAACTACTCATACGAATGTTCACAGTTATAAACCGATTTTCAAACAAGAATAAAGAAAGACCAGGAACTAACTAGGAACTAAGAAACTAATAGATAAAATGTTTAACATCAAACTATATAATGAAAAACGTTAACGGCGAAGTGTATAAAAAGTACTCAGCATAGCTGCCTCTGTGGTGATTGAAACAGTCAACTCTGGTTGTGGCGATGACAGTTGACGCAAGTGTCAGAACATAGACCAGTCTGTTAGCATGTCGTATCTGCTGTACCACTCGTGGCGAGGATGGACGGAGTAGTGCTGATGTGGATGAGATCTGTTGGGCCGTGCTGGACGTCTTGGCGCCTCCCACAGTAGATCTCGGACATGACGACCAACGTTGCCGGCGAGTAGACTGGTCCCCCTCCTGTTCAGGTGGACACCGTCCCGGAGATTGTATGTTGTCAGGTTGGTATTTTATTCATATCATATCACTTCATATCATATCATACCATATCATATCGTATCGTATCATATTATATCATATCAATATCAAGGCGTGCAGGCCTGACAAGGCCTTTTGCCCGCTTGAAGTGGGGAAGAAAAAGAGAGCCCCCACATATGTCTGGTGCATTTTTCAACATTGAGTGCGCAATGCTTGAAAAAAATCAATAAATATGTAAATGAGTTTTGTATTTAAAATTTTGTAAATGAATATCAAGATAATTTTAAAATGTATTCACTGTTCCTGCGGAAACAACGTCTTGTGACAAATTATTCCAAACATCTGTTACTCTGTTAGTAAAGAAATGTGCAAATCTGGAAGTTTTTACTGAAACTTTTACTAGTTTGTAGGAATGACCTCTTGTAGCACTGTTCTCATTCAATGTAAACAAAGAGTTTATAGTTCTGCTGTCATATAATCCATGAGTCATTTTATACATCTCTATTAAATCACCACGCAGTCTTCTATATTCTAAACTAGGTAACTGAAGTGCTTGCAACCTATTTTCATAGTCCATATCAGCAAAGCCAATGGTTCTTTGAGTAAATCTCCGTTGAACATTTTTAATACTGTCTATTTCAATATATGTTTCACTAAGCCCGTATTCCAAACAACATTCACATATTCTAAGACTGGCCTGACTAATGACTTAAATAATGGCACCATTATGTCTTTACTTTTACACTGTATATTCCCAACTAACATTCCAGTCAATCTATTGGCTTTTTTAATGGTTTCATTAACATGAACATCAAAATAGAGACCAGAGTCAACAATGACTCCAAGATCTATCTCCGATGAAGTCTTCTGCAAGTCCGTACCATCCATATAATACTTATAATGTGGATTATTTCTGCCTACGTGTAAAACTTTACATTTATTGCTATTAAATTTAATTTGCCATCTACAGTCCAGTGTACTAAATTATCAATACTAACTTGTGGATGACCACAACATCGTTGTTTTTTTTTTTCTGAAGATGAAGAGTACTCGTACAGGGACCGTATCTCGTTCAAGGTGTGGCTCCGTTGTTTTGTAGCTTGGAAGCTGTACGACCTTCCAAGTCTTTTTCCTTCCACACCTTTCATGACGGAATCGTGCAGGATAAGCACTTTCGGTAAATCCTTGTGAACACCAGTGTCCTTTTTGGAACGTTTTGCGTCAGATTGCTTAACATTGACGTCATTCGTGGATTTTTCGTCAGGGGCTGACTTGATGACACTGTTCTGTAGCTTTTAGTGTTTTGGTGTTTCCTTTTCTTCATTGGAGATGATGGTCTTCTCTTTCGATTTGTTTTCTCTGTTTTCTTTGCTTTTTCTGGGCTCGATGGATTCAGTTTTGTTGCTTCAGCGTATGTGAGTTTTGTTGTGGGGCTGGATTCAGTCTGAGTTTCTTTGGTTTCCATAGAAAGAGTTCTTTTTGTCATTTGTTGTTACGTTTCATTTTGGGCCTCCACAGTCTTTTCTAGTGACGAGATACGGGTGCACAGGGTGGTTATAGTCTGATTTAGCTCTAATAAAGCATCGGTTGTATTCAGGCCTACCACGAAGAAATCGCCTCGCCTTTATTTTTTCTTTTTTGTCGTGGTTTGGAGTTCCGTCGTCTTACTCGGCAACCTCGTTTCGGACAGCTTAGGTTTCGTTTCTCCAATTTTCACAGCGCTGCCACCTGCTTTCGTTTGTCTGCCGGTTGCGTGGGTTGTTGCTGAAGTCACGCGAGCACTGCCGCTTCTTGATCTCATCTTCTTTCCATGTAGTTGCGTCAACTTTGCCACAGTAACGTTCAGCTGCTGGTAGTCTCCGCCATTTTGTAATGCCAGCACAATGGAAACAGTCTATTGTAATACCAGTTCATAAACAAGGAAAATGTAAAACAGATAAGAACAGCCACAGGCCAGTTGCGCTAACGTCACATACTGGTAAGCTGATGGAAAGAATACTTTTGAGAAGACTGATGTACTATTGCCATAAAAATAGAATTATCCCAATTAATCAAGCGGGCTTTCAGAGAGGTAGATCTGCAATTGATAATTTGGTTAAACTTACAACACATGTAAAACAGCAATTTGCTAGAAGAAAAAGAGTTCTTGCAACTTTCTTTGATATAAAGAAAGCCTGTGATCAAGTTTGGCATGCAAAGTTACTCTTTAAACTGAAATCTGTTGGCTTTTCAGGGCGTCCCTATAATTATATCAAAGATTTTCTGACTAAAAGACATATACAAGTACGAGTCGGAAATACGTACTCAAATCCTAAGACTCTTCACATGGGATTACTCCAGGGTTCTGTTATTGCCCCTGTTCTATTTAACATCTTGCTGAACGACATAACCCAACATTTATCAAAAGACGTGATCCTAGTGCAATACGCAGATGATATATGTATGTGGATGAATGTAACTATGAAAAGAAATACATCAAAAAGGGCATTAAACTATATCAAGAAAACATACCAAAGAGAAATAGATAAACTGAATAAGTATATTATCGACAATGGTCTTACATTATCAGCAGAAAAAACTCTCATCCTTTTTAACAATGGTAATAATCCAGAAGAGTTACCAACATTTAAAATTGAAAATGAGCCCATTCAGTACAGTGATATTATATTTTTTTAGGCTTAATGCTTACTTCAAAACTAGCTTGGAATGCCCATATTGAATATATAATAAGAAAAGCAAGAAAATGTTTAAACTTGCTCAAAGTTATAAGTAAACAGTACTGAGGACAAGACACAACGATATTGAAACATTTATCATTATCACTTATTCGATCCAAACTATTGTATGGACAAAAAGTCTTTTTCAATGCTCCAAAGTATTTGTTAAAGAAACTTCAAAACATTGAATGTAAAGCATATAGACTTGCTCTTGGCGTACCTTTCCACGCATCAACCCTCGGAACATACAAAGAAATAGAAGAATTACCTTTGGATGAATACCGAAGCCTGGCATGTGCTAAATACGTATTGAGAAGCTCAAAAACTGAAAATTTTGCATCAGAGGAAGTAAGAATTACATCTGAAAACAACTTCCCCAAAAGAGCTAAAACGATATCTTATCTAACGAAATTAATCCAGATAATGTAGATACGCAGAAAACAGTAGGTCCAGGCCCCATTTGGGAGATGAGCTAAGTACAGTTTGATATCAATCATACTGACATTGAAAAAAAAAAAAAATCCAAATATCATGGCAACAGAAGTCCGATTACACCTTCAGAATAGATACCGTGACCACTTACATATTTACACAGACGGCTCACTCCTAGACAATGGCTAAGCAGGTTCAGCTTTCGTTATACCAAAACTGAAAACTGAACTATCATACCATATTGGTAAAGATCGATCAATATTCACAGCTGAACTTATCGCTATTCTTATGGCTTTAAATTATATTCTTGATCTTCCAGTTTGCCTTCTACAAGTCTTATTTTGTGTTGATTCAAAATCTGTATTATATGCTTTAAACTCATCAAATTGTAAGAACAAGTCCAAAATAATAATAGAAATAAGTCACATTGTACATCTTTTGAATTTGAGAGGAACACATATAACTGTTTGTTGGGTTCCTTCTCACCTTGGTCTCCTATATAATGAATGGGCTGACAGGGCTGCAAGAAAAGGTGCGAAACACCAACAGGGAACCACGGAACTTTATGTGCCTTTGTACAAGAGGGGTACCGCTTACTAGAAAAAGCATCATGGAGCAAAGTCAGGGAAGTATACCAGCAAAATGGCAAAGTTTTAAATAAAAGTATAAATGATATTCAACAACCGGAATCTATCAATCAATCAAATACATTCAGTAATTTAATCAGATTAAGGAAAATTCAGGCATTATGAAACAGGATAAAGCTGAACGCTTTTATAACAAAGTTCAGCAGAGATGTTAAATGCATATGTGGAAAATCTGTTTCTAGCAAACACATACTCTTTGAATGTCCGGGTCTGAAATCGTTTTTACCAAACTTCTCGGAAAATTCTTGTGAATGTATTTTTGACAATTTTAAGATGTTATCTGCTGTTGCAGAAGGTTTTGCTGCATAGTCCAATTGGACATTTGTTATAGTTGTTACAGTTGTTTGATGTTAGCGTTTCCTTCTATATGCCTATGTCTCCCCTTTTAATGTTTTATTTTTTTCCAATGCTCTGTATCTTTCCCCACCACACACACATATGCGCACACGCGCGTACACACAACACACACACACACACACTATTCTTCACCCTCTGCCCAATACTGTTCCAACAACCACGCCCCGCACTTCACCCCCCACGCCCCCCACACCCTCCACCCTCCTGCTGCACCCCCCCTCCCCCGCGCCCCCCAGTCGTCTGACACCTCCATTCCTCACTTCTGGTCACCCACATCAATATCACACGACCCATTAACAAAGCACAGTTTGTAACCACATGCTACAAATACTGCATAATTACCATCAGCACACAAAAAAATCACACCAATGTTGACGGACAAAAAAGAGTATTGTTGGGCACAGGTTTGAGGCTCAGTGGTTGACGAGAGACTCTGTGAGGGTTGATGGGTGCGTGAAAACATGAACACGGCTGTCGTCCATATGCAAATGAAGTTAAAGTAGTCATTTTTTGCCCTGCAGTATGCATTTGGGAGCCATGTGCTTGAAAATGATAAATGGTACATTGTGCGTACTGATGTGTGTGTGTGTGTGTGTGTGTGTGTGTGTTTTATTGATACACTTGTGTGGATCAATTTGCTTACATTTCGTGGCAAAACGACTATGTCGTCTGCTGTATGTAAGGGATGCAACTTTCGTGATAACAGTAACGATTTACCGTCACATTTGCAAGTTGACTGGTCCTTACACTATAGCAGCAAATGGGGTTGATTCCTAAACATCCTCTGTTTTTCTCTGCGTTTACCCTGTGAAGAGTCATTGCATAGGGCGTTCATGTGGCGTGTCATGGGCACGTTGAATCTGGGAAGCCCATCCCTCTTCAGATGGGATTTTCTTGCTGGTTTACTCCCCACACGCGACAGTTGGTTACACAGTCACCAGCAGCAAAGGAGAGTCTCTGTCCTTTCACCAGTAACGAATTACTCCATTTCAGGCAGTCTGATTGGTCCTTACAGTAGTAGGGAATCACTTTGGCACGGAATCTGATTGATCCTGATTACTCATGCACAGGCTATTTGACTGGTTGTCTTTTGCACAGAGTGCAAACACTGTGCGCTGGTTCTTGACGTACGCAATGTCGTTTGAAGCAGAAACAAATCTTGAAGACCTGAATGGAAAAGCTGGAATCGATAGAATGCTCGTGATGTGGAAACCGTTCGAACGACTGCGATCGTCTTACTGGCAAGGTGTTTTTATTCTGTTTGTTGATTCGATATCCAATGCCAGCGAGTTTGCAGAAAATCGTATCTGTGCAATGTGTGTGTGTGTGTGTGTGTGTGTGTGTGTGTGTGTGTGTGTGTGTGTGTGTGTGTGTTTTGAATCATATGTAATGATACTCTAAAAATATGAAAAACTCATTCGCCAAGTCAAGCCATACCGAATCTTGAAGACAAAATAGCACTTTGCGTGCAAGGTTCCACCGACGCCTTTCACACTCCCCCCCTCCTCTAGAGAGAGAGAAAGAGAGAGAGAGGGAGAGAGCACATGACAGTGTGCAGGGCTCACGTGAGGGGTCGTTGACATGGAGCCGTCTGCAATAGTGTGGAGGCTGGTAGGGAGAAAGAGAGAGAGGGGAGAGAGGGAGGGACGGAGCTCTGAGCGGACTTCTTTGTGGATACAGTTGATTGCCAATAAAGCCGTCATTAAATGTCCATAGCCATAGCCTGTAGCCTCGGGGTGTTATTGGCCCCCCCGGACAGAGGCTGGATTGGCGGTCATTGCGCCACGTGGTGTTGGCACAGCACTCCACCATCTGTTGCTGGCTTAGGGTTCGAGTCTTGGTTTAATTTACGGAACGTCTTTTATTGGGTTTCCTGGAGTCTCGATCGTGTGTGTGAAGGGGTGGGGGCGGGGCAGGGGTGAGTGGGTGGGAGTGGATTGTTGATGTGTGTGTTAGGGGTGTGTGGACGGGGTGTCCGAATCTCTCTCTCTCTCTCTCTCTCTCTCTCTCTCTCTCTCTCTCTCTCTCTCTCTCTTATCCGATCGTTTGTCGAGAAAATTACGCCGACAGACACTTGTAAAGACAAACAATTAATAATAATAACAACAATAACATTAACAATAATAACAACAATAATAGCAACTGTTATTATTATTATTAATGTCATCATCATCATTATTCTTATTCTTCTTCTTATCATCATTACTGTTATCATCTTCATCATGGTTATTATCATTATCAATGTAGCGCCGTGTCAAGTGCAGAGACAAAGCAAATCGCATTCGTACCAGTCATTCACACGCAGTCACACGACTCTTTCTTCACAGAGGTGAGAGACAAACAGCAAGCGATTGCACGACACACAGACGGTAAGTCCCATGCGTGCGTGCGCGCGCGCGCGCGTGTGTGTAGCGCTTCTTCTCAAAGCTTTCGTGTGCTTGCTTTGTCAGATTTCACCAGCCGGTCCTGTCCTGTGCACGCTCCTCGATCTGACATGTGGTGTTCCCACGTGCGCAGTGTAGGCTTTAACGATCTGACATGTGGTGTTCCCACGTGCGCAGTGTAGGCTTTAACGATCTGACATGTGGTGTTCCCGCGTGCGCAGTGTAGGCTTTAACGATCTGACATGTGGTGTTCCCGCGTGCGCAGTGTAGGCTTTAACGATCTGACATGTGGTGTTCCCACGTGCGCAATGTAGGCTTTAACGATCTGACGTGGTGTTCCCACGTGCGCAGTGTAGGCTTTAACGATCTGACGTGGTGTTCCCACGTGCGCAGTGTAGGCTTTAACGATCTGACATGTGGTGTTCCCGCGTGCGCAGTGTAGGCTTTAACTTGAAGCGTTTTGGGGACCTTCCCTGCTTTTGTCTTTTGTCAGGACACAGTTCACCATAGAGACACTGCTTGGGGATTCTGGAATCATCCATTTGGATGACGTGGCCTGTCTTTGAGGACGATGGCTTCAATGATTGTGGCCTCTGTTCTGTGCAGGATCTCTAGGTTTGTGACCTTGTCCTACCACCGGGTACCGAGAATTGTCCAGGATCTCAAGGTTTGTGACCTTGTCCTACCACTGGGTACCGAGAATTGTCCAGGATCTCAAGGTTTGTGACCTTGTCCTACCACTGGGTACCGAGAATTGTCCAGGATCTCAAGGTTTGTGACCTTGTCCTACCACCGGGTACCGAGAATTGTCCAGGATCTCAAGGTTTGTGACCTTGTCCTACCACCGGGTACCGAGAATTGTGCACAGGTTGCATATGTGGAAGCGCTCTTGAAGCCGGGAGGGTCAAATGTACAAGGTCCAGAACTCACAACCGTAGTAGGCTGGAGATAACTGTCTTGTACACTTTCAGCTTGGTTGATAGCTGGATGCTGTGCTGGTTCAGTACTCGGGATCTCAGTCTTTGGTGCCTGGCGTGCTTTGCAGATCCTGGCGTTGATCTTGTCAAGGGACCCGTCACTGGATATGATACTGCCGAGGTACGTGAACTCCTCTACAGTCGTCAGTTCTGTTCCCTCAGTGGAAATGGAGGAGCAACGGACTGCAGATAGCGGAGCGGACTGGAGCAGAACATCGGTTTTGTATAGACTGATGGTGAACCAACGAGTCGGGCTGCTTGAGCGAATTTGTCGACAATGATCTGTAGGTTGTGTACCATCAGGGCACAGGCGTCGGCAAAGAGAACCTATGGGATGATTACTATTCTTTGTTTTGGTGCTCTGGCGGCAGAGGCCGTAAAGGGACCATCTGATCTGTACTTCAAGTACATGCCATCTTTGATGTCCCTTACAGCGGAGGACACAGGCAAAGAGGAGGGTGAAGAGGACTGGAACCCCTGTTTCACGCGATGGATGATTTGGAATTGATCAGACGCCTCTCTACCAGAGAGTACCAACCCTTTCATGTTGTAATGGAACAGGCGGATCAGGTTAACAAATTTTCTTAGGCATCAGAGTTTCTCTGCTGACAGTATCAAATGCCTTGGTCAGGTCAACGAAGACTTCATACATGTCCAAGCTCTGTTTGTTGCATTTTACTTGCACCTGACGAACTACAGAAATCATGTTAACAGCGCTGTGATCAAGACGGAAGCCACACTGAGCATCTGGCAGAATTTCCTCTGAGATGGCAGAGATCAGGCTGTTGAGAATGATGCGCGCCAAAATATTCTATACGACAAAGAAAAATGCTACGGTAGTTGCCACAGTGTGATTTGCTGCCCTTGTTTTTTTGTTGTTTTTGTTTCTTTTTGTTTGTTTGTTTTTTTAAAGGGAGACAGTCGTGGCGTCCTCGAACACCTGAGACATATCGTTTTCCTCCCAGATGCTGCTGAGGATACTGTGGAAGTTTTCAATGGCCACTGGTTTTGCTGCTTTAAAATATCCACAGGGATGCCATCCATCACGGGAGCTTTTCCTCAGCTGGTCTGGCTGATGGCTTTCCTGACTTCTCGCAGGGTGGCAGCGGCTGTCTGTTGTGGGTATCTGAGGGGTCTGGTCCAGTGGATGGTCTGTTGAGGGGGTGCTGAAGTGTTCCTTCCACCTCTCATTGATGGCGCTCTTCTCTTTTAGCAGTCTGCCGTTGGCTGACAGGAGTGAGGTGGTGCTAGGTTTGGGCGGTCCCTACACTGCCTTGACGGAACTGTGGCATCTTGGAGTTCTTAGTGTCGGCGTAGGGCTTGACTCATCTGCCTTCTTTTTTACACCATTCTTTCTGCATTTTTCTGAAGATGCTTGAAGCGGTCAGTTTTGGAGGTGGAGGATTCATTTTGACATGCTATGAAGGCCTTTCGTTTTGCTTCCAGAAGCTGGGTGATGGCTTCACCGTTCTCACTCAAACAGCCCCGGTGCACTCTCTTCTCTGGCCCAAGAGTCATCTGAACTGTCTCCTTCACTGCTGTTTTGAACTGGTCCCACTGTTGACACAAAAGTTTGGATTATTTTTGACTCACTTGTGTAAATAAAGTGAGTCTGTTTTAACCCGGTGTTCGGTTCTCTGTGTGTGTGTGTGTGTGTGTGTGTGTGTGTGTGTGTGTGTGTCTGTGTGTCCGTGGTAAACTTTAACATTGACATTTTCTCTGCAAATACTTTGTCAGTTGACACCAAATTTGGCATAAAAATAGGAAAAATTCAGTTCTTTCCAGTCATCATACTTAAAACAATATTGCACCTATGGGATGGGCACAAAAAAAATAAAAACAAAGAAGCCTAATTATATGCAAACTGCATTTACTGTTATATTTATATTTTTGTATTCTCTAAACTTGGCACTTTGACCTCTTATTCTGACCCAACAACAAGAGGAGTCATTATTATCATTTTTTGTTCAAACAGGAACTTCTTTTGCTAAGCATGGAAGTTTTATTTATTTTGCAAACGTTTTGGTGCAGTTAGTAAAAAAGGGAAATTACTCTGTAATTAATGCTAGGGGACTTAATTTATCACAAGTGAGTCTTGAAGGCCTTGCCTCTCTTGTTTATGGTAATATCACGGGCAACTTTCGCTGCCAATTTTAACTTGATGTCCTGATGGCAAGCTGGTGATGACCAGTTAGACAGGTCTTTTCCCGTCCAGTTCTCTGAGATATTTATGCCGTGCGGGCATATTACCTGAAGTGGGTTTCGACGTTAAACCTGAATATAATTATTGAATAACCGCTAGAAGATAGTCCGCAAGGCGACAGCGTAATAGCATACGAAGTGTCCGGAATTACTAATATCTGTGTGTGTGTGTGTGTGTGTGTGTGGTGTGGTGTGGTGTGTCGTGTCGTGTGTTGTGTCGCGTGTCAAGTCGTGTCGTATCGTGGTGTGTGTGTGTGTTGTGTGCGTGTATGTATGTGTGTGTGTGTCTGTGTGTGTGTGTGTGTGTGTGTGTGTGTGTGGTGTGGTGTGGTGTGTCGTGTCGTGTGTTGTGTCGCGTGTCAAGTCGTGTCGTATCGTGGTGTGTGTGTGTGTGTTGTGTGCGTGTATGTATGTGTGTGTGTGTGTGTGTGTGTGTGTGTGTGTGTGTGTGTGTGTGTGTGTGTGTGTACTTTTAAATCGTTTATCTCCCACTCTTTTTGTCATACTGGCCTTTTCTTGCTTCCTCTTTTTCCAACCTGTCTGTCTGCGAGTCTTTTTTTTTTTCTAACCGGAGGTGACAGCAGTGCTGTTCACTTTGTTCAGATGGACCAAGAACAAAACAGGAATGGAAGACAAGACCGAAACAGACGGCCGTCTGATCCCCGAGTGACCACTGAGGAGAGTGACCACTGAGGAGAGTAGAGTGACCACTGAGGAGAGTGACCACTGAGGAGAGTGACCACTGAGGAGAGTAGAGTGACCACTGAGGAGAGTGACCACTGAGGAGAGGAGAGTGACCACTGAGGAGAGTGACCACTGAGGAGAGTGACCACTGAGGAAAGTGACCACGGAGGAGAGTAGAGTGACCAGTGACCACTGAGGAGAGGAGAGTGACCACTGAGGAGAGTGACCACTGAGGAGAGTAGAGTGACCACTGAGGAGAGTAGAGTGACCACTGAGGAGAGTGACCACTGAGGAGAGTAGAGTGACCACTGAGGAGAGTGACCACTGAGGAGAGTGACCACTGAGGAGAGTAGAGTGACCACTGAGGAGAGTGACCACTGAGGAGAGTAGAGTGACCACTGAGGAGAGTGACCACTGAGGAGAGTGACCACTGAGGAGAGTGGTGTGTCCCTCTGACCAGCCCCGTGGCTGATGGGGAGCAGTGCCTGCCTGAGGATTGTGGCCCTTGGCGTTAGACCATTGACGACCCTCTCCAGTGTGATTAGCGCTCCTTGCCTACTGATCCACTGACCGGGTAACATAGCACAAGGGGCTCGCTAGTACATTGGGAGACACGGTCCTTGTCAGAAACGCGCGCACACACATACACGCACGCACACACACACACACACACACACACACACACACACACACACACACACACACACACACACACACACACTTGTTCTTTCGTCGAAGCGACGAGGAAAGACTGTGTTGTCATCCTGGGCTTGGTGCCGGGCTGTGTGGGTGTGTAGATGACTGGGCAGGCCGATCCGGAGGTTTGTCTGGCAGTGCACACACACACACACACACAGAGGGAGGAGACTCCACTAGCTCAGCCCAGTTGGGTAACACTTCAACAGCCATGGCCATACATGCAAAGATTGCTGCAGTGTGGCAGAACGCCGCCTCGTGTGCTCACAGAAAGCACATGGAGAGCTCCATCCTCACACACCTGGAGGCCTCGACACCAACGGGCCTCAACTCCAGGTATATGACAGGGCGGCACAGAAACTTCTCTCCCCACACCCACACCCACACCCGGAACGCCCCCTCCCCAAACCTGAACCTCTTTCTCCTTTACTTTCTAACTATCTCTAACTCTCTCCATACGAGCGGCGAAAGAGGACGACGTTAACAGCGTTTCACCCCAATTACCATCATCAAAATATTGCAAGCGGAAGGCTCTTACGCTGAAGAGGTGAATGTTGACAAAGAATACCACAATTCTGACGACGGAAGCTAAAGGTTGGGTCATTGAGACACCCACTGGACATCCGAGGGGTCTGTGTAGAGGAGAAGAGAGGACTGGCCGTACTGAGTGAGTTAACTCCATACTAACCATCGCCTTGCTTCCCTTCTCCCCTTCCTTCATTGGCCTCCCCCCTTTCCCTCTTTCCACACCCCCTTTCCCTCTTTCCACACCCTCTTTCCACACCGCCTTTCCCTCTTTCCACACCCTCTTTCCACACCCCCTTTCCCTCTTTCCACACCCTCCTTTCCCTCTTTCCACACCCTCTTTCCACACCCTCTTTCCACACCCCCTTTCCCTCTTTCCACACCCTCCTTTCCCTCTTTCCACACCGCCTTTCCCTCTTGCCACACCCTCCTTTCCCTCTTTCCACACCGCCTTTCCCTCTTTCCACACCGCCTTTCCCTCTTTCCACACCCCCTTTCCCTCTTTCCACACCGCCTTTCCCTCTTTCCACACCCTCCTTTCCCTCTTTCCACACCCTCCTTTCCCTCTTTCCACACCCTCCTTTCCCTCTTTCCACACCGCCTTTCCCTCTTTCCACACCCCTTTCCCTCTTTCCACACTCTCTTTCCACACCGCCTTTCCCTCTTTCCACACCCCCTTTCCCTCTTCCAAACCCTCTTTCCACACCCTCTTTCCACACCCCTTTTCCCTCTTTCCACACCCTCCTTTCCCTCTTTCCACACCGCCTTTCCCTCTTTCCACACCCTCTTTCCCTCTTTCCACACCCTCCTTTCCCTCTTTCCACACCGCCTTTCCCTCTTTCCACACCCTCCTTTCCCTCTTTCCACACACCCTTTCCCTCTTTCCACACCCTCCTTTCCCTCTTTCCACACCCCCTTTCCCTCTTTCCACACCCTCCTTTCCCTCTTTCCACACCGCCTTTCCCTCTTTCCACACCGCCTTTCCCTCTTTCCACACCCCCTTTCCCTCTTTCCACACCCTCTTTCCACACCCCCTTTCCCTCTTTCCACACCCCCTTTCCCTCTTGCCACACCCTCCTTTCCCTCTTTCCACACCGCCTTTCCCTCTTTCCACACCCCCTTTCCCTCTTTCCACACCCTCTTTCCACACACCCTTTCCCTCTTTCCACACCCTCCTTTCCCTCTTTCCACACCGCCTTTCCCTCTTTCCACACCCCCTTTCCCTCTTTCCACACCGCCTTTCCCTCTTTCCACACCGCCTTTCCCTCTTTCCACACCCCCTTTCCCTCTTTCCACACCCTCCTTTCCCTCTTTCCGCACCGCCTTTCCCTCTTTCCACACCCTCTTTCCACACCGCCCTTCCCTCTTTCCACACCGCCTTTCCCTCTTTCCACACCCCCTTTCCACACCCTCTTTCCACACCGCCTTTCCCTCTTTCCACACCCCCTTTACCCCATCTTGCCTCTTTCCTTTCTGTTTTTCTCAATACACAGAATACACTACCCATTTCCTTATGTTCAGTTTTTCCATCCCTCCCGAGTCTATTCAGAGACAAGATTTAATCCCCCACTCTGTCGAACTAAACTTTCCCTCTCACCACACTTGAAGAATCCTCCATGACAGGAAACGTTGTGTAAACCATCTAGTCCATCTAGCCATTTTCACCAACAAGGTATTTCCAGTTTATGTGAAGAGAATGTTAGGTGTTTGGTGCACGCATAATACGAGTACACACACACACACACACACACACACACACACACACACACACACACACACACTGGGGTGAAAGGTTTACGACCGATGATGATGGCTGCATCATACACGCAGTTGACTGATCTGATCTGTACAAGACGATCACGCCAATTAATACTCATCCGGCGTACACACACACACACACACACACACACACACACACACACACATGATTATATATATATATATATATATATATATATATATATATGTATATATATGTGTGTGTGTGTGTGTGTGTTTGTGTGCGTGTATGTGTGTGTGTGTGTGTGTGTGTGTGTGTGTGTGTGTGTGTGTGTGTGTGTGTGTGCGTATACAGAGAGAGAGAGAGATTCAGATTCAGATGTTTATTCAGATAAAGGCCTTGGCCCCATACTGAAGGGGCTAATACAAAGGAACATAATACATAATTTTCATTAACAAAGGTAACAGTTAACAAACACAAGGTCTGCAAACGAATATTAAGAGACTGCAGTGCGTAGCCTCTTGCTTGCTTCATAAATATGCATAGCTAAATTAAAAAGAACTGTCTCATTTCTTGTTGACAACAACATATCTAGCCTAAAATGACATGGTTCTGCATAATACTTCGAATTAATTAATTTCACTCTGAGACCATGAAAAGCAGGGCAACAAAACAAAAAATGGATTTCATCTTCTTTAGCCTGACTGCATAAGCGGCACAAAAGTTCCTGTTCTCTTACGTTTCTGTATCGAAAACAATGGCAAGCAATATCAGAAACAGAATCTAAATTTGCTTATATCACTCTTTACATGTCTATTCATCTTTATTCCAATGTAAGGTTCTATCATGTGCGTTGTCTTGAAAAATCTATACTGTGCAAATCTATCCCTGTTATACATATGATCCTGCCAGTCCTGCCATCTACAATCAATTAATCTTTGTTTAAAACATTTCAAGAATCCTCAGATACGTTGAACACCCTGATTATCCCAAACAAAAAGAAATCCGTATGAATTTAGACATTTTCGTATGTTAGAAGCCCATGTCTTCTTACTGTTACTATCTAAGATTCGCAATAACTTGTAAGCCTTAAAAGGCAATCTAAATTCATCCATGCTTGTAAGTTTAAGCCAGTATTTTATACATTTCACATACCAGTTCAAATAAATTGGATACCTACCCAGTTCTCCGTAAACAAGATCATTAGGTGTTCGGTGGTCTACATTTAAAAAACGCTTCATGGCATACAAATGCACCTTTTCTATTAGTACATTATTCTCCAACGCCCATATTTCTGTTCCATATTGCAGGATTGGCTGCACCTGAGCATCAAACAACTTAGAAAAAACAACAAATGAATTACAATCCAATTTATACAAAATATGAAGGATAACCACAACAGCCTTTTTTGCTCTGTTTGCAATATCACAACATGCGAAACCAGAACTAAGTTTTGTTGTAAAGTAAATACTAAGATATTTGTACGCATTAACCACAACCATTTTTTCACTCCCATACATCCATCTCTCACTACGTGCCAGATAACCTCCTTTACGAAACACAATAATTTTTGTCTTATTCATATTTACTCAAAGCTCTAATCTAGTTTCTGCTGAATACAAACTGTTCAATTGTCTCTGAAGACCAACTACCGTTGTAGATAATAAAATAATATCATCTGCAAAAAGCAACAAAAACAGTTCCACAAGATCAAAAGTCACTCCATGACGACCATTTTCAATTATCTCTAAAGATAACTCGTTGATAAATAAAGAAAACAAAACCGGGCTGCACACGTCACCTTGCTTAACTCCCCTAGTACACATAACAAAATCCGACAATGTGGCCCCTGATCTTATTCTGGCTTTCACTTCACAATACATACTTTGTATACACCGATACAACTTGCCTTTAATTCTATTTTTCAGCAAAATAGGCCATAACAGTTTCCGAGAAATTGAATCAAACGCTTTTTCGAAGTCCACAAAAGCAACATACAACTTCTGATTATACACAAACTGTTTCTGAACGGCAGTCAATAAAGTAAAGATATGATCAATTGTAGAATAGCCTTTCTTGAAACCGGCTTGATGTTCTCCCGTTATATCATTCTGGCTTATCCACTCATGCAATCTGTTATCAATAATAGTACTATACAATTTACTACAAACATTGCACAAAGAAATACCCCTATAGTTATTTGCATCATGTAAATCACCCTTCTTAAACAAAGGCAAAATCATTGACTCTTTCCAGCTGTCAGGACAAACTACATAGTCAAACAAAAAATTAAACAAATTTCACTAAAAAAAAAAAATTAAGACAGATTCTCCAGAATTTTTTAAAAACTCGCCAATCAAACCATCTGGACCAGTGGATTTGCCATTTTTTTAATTTTCGTAAGGCAAAAACTTCTTCTCTGGATATAGGTCGATCCAACATAGGCTCTGCATCTTCGTTATCATCAAATACATTATCTTCTATGGTCACTACATCATCCTTTTCTAACAAATCTTTAAAATGCTGGTACCATTCATGCATAGGAATACAATTTGAAGACTGCTTTCTTTTTTGAATTTTTTTGCATTGTTTCCCAAAATGGCTTTTGACAGAATTCATAACAATGATCCATTATATTCTTTTTTCTTTCGTTTATTCAAATTCTTATATTCACGTCTTGCAATACAAAATAGGACTCTGTCACCTTTGTCCAATGATTTTCTCAGTAATATACGAACATTACGTTTTGCATTTTTACATTCTTGATCAAACCAATTATTCTGGGCATTCGTCAGCTTGTTTACTGGTACTCTTCGTTATTTCAGCTTGTTCCTTAACAATCTTGTTAAACCTAAACATTGCATCATTTTCATCCACATATATTAAGTTTTCTGCAGTTGCAATTTTTTCATGGATATACTGTGAATTCATGGAAAGCATGAACTGCCTAGCATGATCACTGTTCCAGCAATATTTCACAACAAACTTATCATTTTCTATATTTAGACCAACGCTGGTAAATCTCTCTTCTTTTTCTTTATAAAAACATAATACAAGGGGCTGATGATCAAATTCAAATCTTTCTATGACAGTTAGGGCCAATCTTTTACACAAAAATTCGAAAAAAATGTACCTAAGCCAAAAATATAATCATTTACACTGTTCCCACTATCAGAAGTATATGCGAACCAATTTTCAAGGCCACCATTACGTTTACCGTTGAGAATACGCGATCCCAATTCAGTACACATGCTCAGTAACTTTTTTCCATATGAGTTTAATATTTTGTCTTCTGACATTCTTCCACTTGTTATACTTTTATTATGACTTAAATATAATTCGCGGTCTAACACTATGTCTGGACATGCATTAGATGTTCTGGCATGCATATCACCACACAACAATATTTCAATATCATCCAAACACAACAACTGGTTTACAATACAATCTTCGAGTAAATCCACTCCATTATCAAAACCAGTTATGGAATAATAGGAGCATTTTCAGGAGGAACATATGCACATACAAGTAGGACATTTTTACTAAAACCAAAAAATTCTTTATTGAGCAAAAATAACATTGAATAAGGATTCTCACAATTCATTTGTTGAATGTACAGAAGATAACATTTACGCACCACGCAAATTACGCCCCCTGAACACCTCCCCTACCTTGTCAGTTTTGTAACTGGTTTAACAAATAATTTATAATATTTTTTAAAGCATGAGTCAAATCTCTCTATAAAAGTTTCCACCAAACAAAGTCATGAGAAGACAAAAAAAACCGAATGAAATCTGCGTCATCCATTTTATGAAACAATTCACACACATTCCAGTGAAGAAAGGACACACTATGTACAGAATTACTCATTCTCTCCTCGTTCGGACTACAACTATCGTTTTCTTTACGTTCGTTCGTTTATTTATTTATAGTCTGTTAATCTAAGATGATGATATTAGACCGAAAATAAATGATATTATTATTATTATTTGGATTATTATAATTTCTATCATAATGATGATTCTTATTATTAATTAGAAATCGACATTTCTGTATATTCGAATGAAAATGGGGGCGGTTGAGGTTGGAGGGGAGGGGGGGGAGGGGGAGGGGACTAAGAAAGGAAGAGAGAGAGAGAGAGAGAGAGAACAGAATGTGGAAAAGATAAAGTACAAAATCTAAAATGGAGAGGGTGAGTGTCAGTGATTGGAGAAAGAACTTTACTATTTGTCATGTCATCAACATTTTCACATGATCCATGAGAGAGAGAGAGAGAGAGAGAGAGAGAGAGAGAGAGAGACCACGCGGGCATAGAGATAGAAACAAGGACACAGACACAGGAAAGAAATCCGTTTGTTGCGTACGGTTTGACAAGAAGTGATTGGTCGTGTGCACACAAATCATCTTGAGGAGGCCGTAATAATTCTTCTTTTCTCAGTGCGCTCGTGGCCGGCAACACACACGTCCTCACCTTGTATGTACAACTGGGTTTTAACGTGTATGACGGTTTTCACCTCGCTGTTTATCATGCAGCCATACATCGTTTTCGGGGATCACGATATCCAGTGACGATGTGGTACTGGCCTTTTACAATTCCCGGTTCAAGCTGTTGACCTGTTGTTTTAGCCGAAGAAAAATCACTGCAAAATGTGGAGGTTTCAATTTCTCCAGGAAAGCGGAAATGAATATTTCTATAAAAATCATTGATGTCTATTGCTTTGGAGTTGCCTTCACAAAACACCCAGTAAACAACAATTTTCACAGGTTTAGCTCTGATCCTACAGTTACCGATAAGTAAGAAAACCCTTATCGAAGCCATTCAGTACCCAAGGAATAGTGCCAAGGAAAAACCCCCAGAAGAAAGTGGTGTTTTATGCTTAAATCAATATCCAGAGCAATCACCAATAAACCAAAGAAAATGGTCTGGAGATATACCACAGAATCATTTCCCTTCTTTTGATGTCATTAGTGACATCACTATGTACGTACATGATACGTAGTGTGGCACTCAAGAGGTTTTAAGGGCATGTTGTTCAGGTCTTGGGACTTGGTTCGGAGAAGACAGTGGTGTTGGAGGGGTGAGTTCTGAACACAAATAGTGGTTTTTGCTTTGTTTTTTTGTTTGTTTGTTGTTGTTGTTTGTTATAGATGCCGAGTGTCCTTTTTGTTGTGCGCAATGTGTCCTTGTTACTGACACAGAGCTCAGACCAAGAATGTTCCCTGCGTGCCCACCATCTGTTCCCGCTTTTTGCCCCCGCCAAAACAACCACACGCCTTGCTGTGAGTCCTTTAGTTCTTAATGCAGTTCAAAGGAAGAAAATCACGTGCTGAATGATTTAACCAGTACTGCTAAAAGCTCTAGTTTCTTTCTCCACAGAGTAAAAGAAACGATTCTACAAACGCGAACTGAAAATTTTCATACTGGAAACATTTGAGGCCAACTTCGTTGTTCAGGGACAAACAAGCTGTTAAAAATTCGCCGCATGTTTTCCGTTTCAAACACTTTTCACCAGACGGAGGAGCAAAGGCGCCGAACAGTTCTGTTGCATAATGCATCAACAGTCGGGTTACATATATCGTTGATACTATCCACTCTTTCCGGGATACTGTTGCCAGCAGCAATAACAATAATGGCAATCCCAAGGGGGGAATGACGGATTATAGCAGCTGAGTGTTGAGGAAGAAGAAACACAAGTAATCAACAAATTACTCTTGCTACCGTGAGTGCACACACACGCACGCACGCATTTGTAGTTCATTTGGTGAATGGTGGGGAAATCACACAATATATATAATTAATCCTGGCAACACGCTTTTTTTTCTTTCTTTTTCATCATAATATACTTTGCAAGATTTTTAATGTTTACATTTTGGACAGCGATTTTTATTTCAGATTGCGTTTTATATCATTGTTTTAAAGCCATGTGTATCAATAATGATAAACATTTTTCTTTCTTTTCACTTTGTTGATCACACACATAAGCATCACGAAAAAAAAAAAGGGGGGGATGGGACGTCATAGAAAAAAACAAGGTTTGTCAGTACTAGCTTTTCTGTGGCAAGCATTATTGTAATGTTGAATCATCTGTCATATTGGAAAGTTCGTGTTTACTATCTTGGCATCAAATCTTCCTTGTGGCTTCCTTCACGCCTTTGTTGTGATGACTTTCGTCAGCTTTGTGTTGAATTCAGACAGCGCCCTTTTCTCTCAAGGGGCTGTGATCACTGCAGCACGCCATACCTATTTCAAGCTGCTGGCTTCTGGGGGCGAGTCGCGAATGCAGTACGTCAATCGAGCCCGCGTTCAGAGACACAATGAAGAGTTTTCTGCCAAGTTAAGCGTTGCCAGGGCAACAGGATGCCAGGTGGTTGTAGGACCAGAATAATAATAGGGCCGAAAAAAATGCGCTCGCGCGCACGCACATACACACCTACTCTTGCGCGTGCGAGCGCGCGCGCGCGCACACACACACACACACACACACGCACACACACACACCAGCACCAGCACAAAACAAAAAGAGGCGGGGCCGTGGGTGTGTAAAGACAACGGCACACGGGGGTGTGGAGATGCCGGAACCTGTCCGTACCGACTGGCCCCCACAAAGCAGATCATCATTATTACAGCAAGACCCGCTCCCCCGGGCCTGTGGCACTTGACTTCGCCAACCAGGCAAAGGACGGAATGGCGTCGTGTGATGGTGGCTGGGGCCATTTGGTGGCTGAAGTTGGAGGTGGGGGTGGGGGGAGGAGGACTGAGTGAGGGGCGGACAATCGGAGATATTTGTCCGCCCGCCGTTTTGTGTCTGGGGGGGTGGTGGTTTTGTGTTGTTGACTTCTTCAGACAGTTCACTTGGCGGAACGCTTGCGTCGGCGGCTTTCTGCAGCTGTGAACTAGTGGTGGCTAGCTGTGGGTGGTGATGGAGGAAGAAGCAGCAGCAGCAGCAGTAGCTGTTGTTAGCACTCAACAGGTTTGTGGTGGCGATTTTATGATTATGATTATCATTATTTTACTATATATTTTTTTTTGTGTGTGTTAATTATGTTTTGGTTGGGTGCTTTGGCTTTGACTGGTGTGTGTCTGTGGGGAGGTGGCTTCTGTGTGTCTATTTTCTCTGTCTGTCTGTCTGTCTGTGTCTGTCACTGTCACCACCCTCCTGCACGCTATCTGCGCATTTGTCTCGCTGAGTAGCATTTATTCGGTTACATTGTTGCTTACTTTATTTTATTCTTTTTCATTAGAAAAAATCGAGTTCCATGTTTTCTCCATGTCTCGGAAATGTTTATCGTTCGTTGCTCTTATACATCTGACACAATAATTATTTGCTTGTGCGCGCACACTACACACGCGCGCACACACTGGCCCATAGCCACACGTCGCATGCAGTTGGTTTCTGAATGATTGTTTGGAGCTTTCTGGTGCTCGTTCTTCATAGAGTGGCCTCTGTGTTCTAAAGGAAACACAACACTTCAGAGAATCGATAGCAATCAAGACCGAAGAAACTGCAGGGTTATGAATATTTAAAAACAAAAACTGTTTCACACTGCACTATTGCCTTCTTTTCAACCAAGTGATAGCTTCACGGCCTGGGTTGAGATTTGAGGGAAGAAGAAAAAAAAACAAGCCAATTCACAGTCTTTTATTGTCAAGGAACTGTTTTTCGTGTGTACCCATAATTCCACCTTTCGTTCGCAAAGATTGAAATATTTTGCGGGGTACTTGTTTAATGAGCATTAAATTGTAATCTGTTAATATTCATGTCTCCCTCTCTTATCTGTTTGTTCATATGTCCTTGTCAGATCTGTCTGTCGGTTTGTCTGTCACTGTTTGAATGCGCCTATACATATATATATATATATATGTGTGTGTGTGTGTGTGATATGTGTGTGTGTGTGTGTGTGTGTGTGTGTGTGTGTGTGTGTGTGTGTGTGTGAGCTACAGACAGCGAGAGATTGGGAAGGGAACATGGTTTGCTTTAACCTTCACAAATATGTTGGAGTATCCCGACGGTCTGATCTTTGTAAGAAAGCAAAACGCAGTTTCAATATAACCGCGCCACAGAGCATTAGCATACGTCCTCATTTAGTTTCAGTTTCAGTAGCTCAAGGAGGCGTCACTGCGTTCGGACAAATCCATATGCGCTACACCGCATCTGCCAAGGAGATGCCTGACCAGCAGCGTAACCCAACCCGCTTAGTCAGGCCTTGAGAGAGAGAGAGAGAGAGAGAGAGAGAGAGAGAGAGAGAGAGTAAATGACTAATAGATAAATACATAAAAAAAAAGAACTACTACTAATAATAATAATATGTATAAGGCGGAAAAACTTGATGAAGTCAACCGTAAGTGTATATTAAAAAAAAAAAAATCTATCTATCTATCTATCTATCTATCTATCTATCTATCTATCTCTCTCTCTCTCTCTCTCTCTCTCTCTCTCTCTCTATATATATATATATATATATATATATATATATAGGCGCATTCAAACAGTGAGACAAACCGACAGACAGATCTGACAAGGTCAGATGAACAAACATTTAAACAGATGGAAATAAAGCATGGAGCAAACACGCACAGCCGTGGCGGAAAGAGAAAGAGAGAGAGGAGGGAGGACATGAGGGAAAGGTCTGCCTGTCTCTCCTACCTCTCTCTCTTTCTCACACCCCCCTCTGTCCTTCCTCTCTCTCTTTCTCACACCCCCTCTTTCCTGTCTCTCTCTCTTTCTCACACCCCCTCTCTCCTTCTCTCTCTTTCTCACACCCCCTCTCTTCTGTCTCTCTCTTTCTCACACACCCTCTCTCCTTCTCTCTCTTTCTCACACCCCCTCTCTCCTTCTCCTCTCTCTTTCTCACACCCCCTCTCTCCTTCTTCTCTCTCTTTCTCACACCCCCTCTCTCCTGTCTCTCTCTTTCTCACACCCCCTCTCTCCTTCTCTCTCTTTCTCACACCCCCTCTCTCCTACCTCTCTCTTTCTCACACACCCCTCCTTCCTCTCTCTCTTTCTCACACCCCCTCTCTTCTGTCTCTCTCTTTCTCTCAGTCTCTCTCTCCTTCTCCTCTCTCTTTCTCACACCCCCTCTCTCCTGTCTCTCTCTCTTTCTCACACCCCCTCTCTCCTGTCTCTCTCTTTCTCACACCCCCTCTCTCCTTCTTCTCTCTCTTTCTCACACCCCCTCTCTCCTACCTCTCTCTCTTTCTCACACCCCCTCTCTCCTTCTTCTCTCTCTTTCTCACACCCCCTCTCTCCTGCCTCTCTCTCTTTCTCACACCCCCTCTCTCCTACCTCTCTCTTTCTCACACCCTGTCTCTCCTACCTCTCTCTCTTTCTCACACTCCCTCTCTCCTACCTCTCTCTCTTTCTCACACTCCCTCTCTCCTACCTCTCTCTCTTTCTCACACCCCCTCTCTCCTACCTCTCTCTTTCTCACACCCCCTCTCTCCTGTCTCTCTCTTTCTCTCAGTCTCTCTCTCTCTCTCTCTCTGTGTCTCCACCTTCTCTGTGTTTCTCCCTCTTTACTTGTTCTTGTTCCCTCTTTACACCCCCCCCCCACCCCCACCCCACCCCTCTCTCCCCCACTCATCCTTTGTCACCGACTTCATTATTTTGTCTGTGTGCTAGCTTTAGTAACAAAAAGTATTGCAACACAGACCAACAGACAACTCAAAGACAGACTCCAACACCCCCCCCCTCTCTCTCTCTCTCTCTCTCACCCCATATATATATATATATATATATATATATATATATATGTGTGTGTGTGTGTGTGTGTGTGTGTGTGTGTGTGTGTGTGTGTGTGTGAGAGAGATGGTCTGATGCTGACGTCACGAGAAGAAACATGAACTGCCACCTTCCAGACCGAATTGTGTAAATCCAATGGACACAGGAAGCACTAGGTTCCACAGTCAGAGATCGCTGAAAGCAGGATGGACGGTGGTGGAGATGAGCAGGAGGAGGGGTACGGGGTGTGTGGGGGGTGGGGGGGGGGCTGGATGGGAGGAACTCTTAGTAAGAATGATAAGAACTAAAAATAATAATATACATTTATTCAGGGCTTTTTTTAAAAAAAATCGTATAACACTCAACGTAAGCGTGTTTCATGTATGACGAATCTCACTAAGCAAATGAATATGGAAATGAGGATATAACAAAATCAATTCACATGTTCATTTCACTACAGACAGAGACAACCTTACATCCCTCATCCAACTCACTTGCATAAACACACGCAATGACAGTGCAATGTACAATGTGTGCTTGTGTGTGTGTGTGTGGGGGGGGGGGGGGTGAGGGAGGGAGAGAGATATATATATATAAAGAGAGAGAGAAAAGTTTAAGGTATCTCTCTCTCTTTCTCCCTCTCCCTCTTTCTCTCTGTCTTGCTTTGTCTTTCTCGCTCTGAAAATGGATATGTAAGATTTTGGAAACAGAAACAAAACAGTTCATTTAAATTAGAATTTTACAAGAACGCTGTGACAAATTATGAAATTGAATCATATTTTTAAAAATACAGCAAATATACAACACGTAAAGCACTGACTATGTTACAAATCAGCGACCGTGATTTACAAATCGAACAGGGAAAGACCAAAGACTGTGTGATACCTGTAACAGTTTAGAAGACGAGATACACCTTTTAGACAATTGTGTAAAATACAATATTTATAGAAACTAAAAGAATTACAGCCAAGGCTGGCGAAATTTGTTTATGAATGTTTCTTTTCTTAATATGCTTATGTCTATGTTTAATTGTGTCTTATAAACCTTAAGGTTTTATGACAATAAAATGTTCTATTCTATTTTATTCCACACACACAAACACACACACTCACACACACCACGTATTAAAGCAGAGAATAGATCTATACCTTGGCTCACAAGGGACCCCCCCTCCCCGCAACACCCCCTGCCTCCCCCCCCCCCCTCCCCGCACCCCCCCCCTGAACCCCCTCTACCCCCCCCCGCCCCCCAAAAAAAAAATGCCCAGGGTCAGTATGAAACGTGGGGGGATGTAGCGGAGGTCGCTGGCAATGTTCAATTACCTTTTTTTTTCTTGATATTATTACAGTCAGTGGCACTGACAAGAAAACATTTTCTGGGCCCAAGGGCAGTATTATATATACAGAAAAATCACAGTCCGTGTCATTGAAATACCGGATTTTTTTTTTTTTTTTTTTTTTTAAATGCAAGTGCTGTAAAATGACTCGGGATTGGTAAAACAGAGATACCTTTCCTGTTTGTTCTCTTCTGGATTTGTAGGTCCCCTCTCTGCTAACAAGAGTTAGAGGCAGTGAAGAAAGGAAGGAAAATGGAAAGACGATGGGAAGGATGGACACAGAGGACGGAACAAGTGTTTTAACCCTTTCACCGCCAGTCAATTTAGAGTACAAAATTCCCTTGTGGTATAAACATAGAAAAGATAGTGGCTAAGGATTGTTGGGAATTCCCCCTGCGATGTATAGAAAATACGGCCTATCCTACTATTGAACATTAAAATCAGTAGGTTCATGGATAACAGACCGATGAATGGCCACCTTTCAGTGACATGGGTCCTCTACCATGCCTGTGCATAAATGTGAGCTTGGCGGTGAAAGGGTTAATTGCGTATAGGCCTGTGACCCGTTGCAAACATAATATACATAAAGAAACCTACACAAGGCACGCAAATAAGTAGATAAATAGCAGACAGATAAACAAATAAACAAATAAATGAATAAATAAATCTTTCGTTCTCACTGTATCAGTTAGAGATCATCCTTGTGAGAAGACACTTGAATAAGGCAATGGCAAAACAAAACATAATTAATCATTTTCGTACCTTAACTAGTTGTTGGTAGTGATTCATGATTCATGATGTCTCTGCGCTTAAAAGCCAGAAAAAGAAACTTTGAAAGATTTAGTTTACTGTCGAGTCCACCATTGAAAATACTTGCACATTGCTGATCTCGGACACAGAGGACGGAAGAAAGAGGGAGAAGGGGGAGGACGGAAAGGGAAGAAGATGGGGGAGATAGAAAAGGGGCCGGGGATTCACAATACAATACACAATACACAAGCTTTATTGTCTATACTTTGGCACAGATTTCCTTTTTGGCAGCAGCACATGTCCAACATAAGAAGAAAACAACAAACAAATAAAATGGATAGAAAATAAAAAGTATAAATGGCACCAAATGGAAATGGAAATAGCTATATACGTAGATTCAGGTTACTGAAATTAAGTGCCTCTCCTTTTGTCAGCCAAACCGCATTGCACATCTTCACACACACACACACACACACACACACACACACACACACACACACACACACACACACACACACACACACACCACGCGCGCACACACACGCACCCATACACTCTCTCTCATCCCCCCTCTCTCTCTGTCTCTCTCTTCACAAAAAATGCAACTACAAAGATCATAGTTCATTTAAAAATCAAATATCACCAGAGTAAGATTGCGGTGGGGGTGGGGGAAGGGATAGGGGGCTGAGAGAAGAGACAAGCGTTAATGGAAGGGTGGGGGAGGGGGGAGGGGGGAGGGGGCAGGACTGTAAACAAAGAAATGAACACACAGATGCTAATGTGTTCGAAGACATGGTAACAAATCAAACTGGGAAGGTGTAGAGAAACAGAGACAGCTAGATTCATTCTGTGCGTCTTTCTTTCTCTGAATCATGAATGGAAATCGAAGAGTACAGCGAACGAACGAACGAACGAAAGAAGAGAGAGAGAGAGAGAGAGAGAGAGAGAGAGAGAGAGAGAGCCCACTTGAAGAAAACAAGCGCGAGAGGTGGACACAAAGGAAAGAGATAAAGGGAATGTATTTTTTTGTTTTTTTTGTATTGAAAGGAAATAAGGAAGTAACTCTCTTGCTCTCCTTTCTCTCTCTTTCTCTCTCTTACTTGCTCTCCTCTCTCTCTCTCTTGCTCTCCTGTCTCTCTCTCTTGCTCTCCTGTCTCTCTCTCTTGCTCTCCTCTCTCTCTTGCTCTCCTCTCTCTCTTGCTCTCCTGTCTCTCTCTCTTGCTCTCCTCTCCTGTCTCTCTCTCTTGCTCTCCTCTCTCTCTTGCTCTCCTCTCTCTCTCTCTCTCTCTCTTGCTCTCCTCTCTCTCTTGCTCTCCTTTCTCTCTCTCTCTCTCTCTTGCTCTCCTCTCTCTCTTGCTCTCCTTTCTCTCTCTCTTGCTCTCCTTTCTCTCTCTCTTGCTCTCCTCTCTCTCTTGCTCTCCTCTCTCTCTCTTGCTCTCCTCTCTCTCTTGCTCTCCTTTCTCTCTCTCTCTTGCTCTCCTCTCTCTCTCTCTCTTGCTCTCCTTTCTCTCTCTCTCTTGCTCTCCTCTCTCTCTCTCTCTTGCTCTCCTTTCTCTCTCTCTCTTGCACTCCTCTCTCTCTCTCTTGCTCTCCTTTCTCTCTCTCTTGCACTCCTCTCTCTCTCTCTCTTGCTGTCCTTTCTCTCTCTCTTGCTGTCCTTTCTCTCTCTCTTGCTGTCCTTTCTCTCTCTCTCTCTTGCTCTCCTCTCTCTCTCTTGCTCTCCTCTCTCTCTTGCTCTCCTTTCTCTCTCTCTCTTGCACTCCTCTCTCTCTCTCTCTCTTGCTGTCCTTTCTCTCTCTCTCTTGCTCTCCTCTCTCTCTCTCTCTTGCTGTCCTTTCTCTCTCTCTCTCTTGCTCTCCTTTCTCTCTCTCTCTCTCTTGCTCTCCTCTCTCTCTTGCTCTCCTTTCTCTCTCTCTTGCTCTCCTTTCTCTCTCTCTTGCTCTCCTTTCTCTCTCTCTCTTGCTGTCCTTTCTCTCTCTCTCTCTCTCTCTCTCTCCTTTCTCTCTCTCTCTCTTGCTCTCCTTTCTCTCTCTCTCTTGCTCTCTCTCTCTCTCTCCTTTCTCTCTCTCTCTCTCTTGCTCTCCTCTCTCTCTTGCTCTCCTTTCTCTCTCTCTCTTGCTCTCCTTTCTCTCTCTCTCTCTCTCTCTCTCTCTCTCTCCTTTCTCTCTCTCTCTCTTGCTTTCCTTTCTCTCTCTCTCTTGCTCTCCTTTCTCTCTCTCTCTCTCTCTCTCTCCTTTCTCTCTCTCTCTCTCTTGCTCTCCTTTCTCTCTCTCTCTCTCTCTCTCCTTTCTCTCTCTCTCTCTCTTGCTCTCCTCTCTCTCTTGCTCTCCTTTCTCTCTCTCTCTCTTGCTCTCCTCTCTCTCTTGCTCTCCTCTCTCTCTCTTTCTCTCTCTCTCTCTCTCTTGCTCTCCTTTCTCTCTCTTGCTCTCCTCTCTCTTTCTCTCTCTCTCTCTCTTGCTCTCCTTTCTTTCTCTTGCTCTCCTTTCTCTCTTAGTAAAGACAGCGCTAAGAACAAACATTCAGGGCGATTTCAGTTTCAGTTTCAGTAGCTCGAGGAGGCGTCACTGCGTTCGGACAAATCCATATACGCTACACCACATCTGCCAAGCAGATACCTGACCAGCAGCGTAACCCAACGCGCTTAGTCAGGCCTTGAGGAAAAAAAAGAAGGTGAATAAATAATAGATAAGCTTACATAAATAAATAAATAAATAATAATTATAATATAAAAAAGGTAGTAGTGGTAATAATAATAAATAATAATAATAATAAATAAATAAATAATAAATAGGGCGATTTAAACGAACTGACCTGTAAACTACTACTTTATATTTTTGTGATCCATATATTTTTTTTTTCATTTGATTTGTAAACATGTTTATTTGTTCTCTACTCTATTTACACAGTCTCAGGCAAGGAGCTGAAGATTTTCGTATGGAATGAACATGACAATCATGATGATCAACGTGTGATAATTTTTGCGCAGGTGTTTGAATTCTTTGAACTCTGAACTTAATGCGGCTGTCAGTAGCAATTATAAAGAAGCATTGATATTTCGCCCAGGTTAAGAGTGAGGGAGAGAGAGAGAGAGAGAGAGAGAGAGAGAGAGAGAGAGAAAAGTGGTTAAGTAGTTATTGTTATGGCTGAACTATCTTACGCGCGCGCGCGCACACACACACACACACACACACGCACACACCACACCTTTTCTGTCTTTCTTTCTCTCTTTCTTTTCTTTCTTTCTTTCTTTCTGTCTGTCTGTCTTTCTTTCGTCGTTTCTTCCTTTACTTTCTATTTTAATTTCTTTGACCCTTCCTTTCAATGTGTGTGTCCATCCCTTCTTCCTTTCCTTCTTTCTCCATCTCTCTCTCTCTCTTCCTTCCTTCCTGTCTTCGTCTTTCCTTTTCTCCATCCTTCATTTTTCCCTCTGCCTCTCTCTTCTTCTTCTTCTTTTCCTATTCTCACTTTCCCGTCCTCTCTCTCCGTCTCTTTTCACCACTTTTCCCTCCACAGTAGGATTGTTCCTCAGCACGTTGCACGTGACACACGTGTCAGGCCGATGCTGACGTGCAGGATGAATTTGAGGGGGTGGGGGGGGGGGGGGGGGAGGTGGTGGTGATGACGTGGTAAAGTGATACCGTCACGTGGAGGAGGACATTGGGGGGTGGAGGTGGTGGTGATGACGTGGTAAAGTGATACCGTTACCTGGAGGAGGGTGGAGGTGGTGGTGATGACGTGGTAAAGTGATACCGTCACCTGGAGGAGGGTGGAGGTGGTGGTGATGACGTGGTAAAGTGATACTGTCACCTGGAGGAGGACATTGGGGGGGTGGAGGTGGTGGTGATGACGTGGTAAAGTGATGCCGTCACCTGGAGGAGGACATTGGGGGGGTGGAGGTGGTGGTGATGACGTGGTAAAGTGATGCCGTCACCTGGAGGAGGACATTGGGGGGGTGGAGGTGGTGGTGATGATGTGGTAAAGTGATACCGTCACCTGGAGGAGGACATTATGGGGTGGAGGTGGTGGTGATGACGTGGTAAAGTGATGCCGTCACCTGGAGGAGGACATTAGGGGGTGGAGGTGGTGGTGATGACGTGGTAAAGTGATACCGTCACCTGGAGGAGGACATTAAGGGGTGGAGGTGGTGGTGATGACGTGGTAAACTGATGCCGTCACCTGGAGGAGGGTGGAGGTGCTGGTGGTGACGTGGTAAAGTGATACCGTCACCTGGAGGAGGACATGGGGGGGGGGGGGTGGAGGTGGTGGTGATGACGTGGTAAAGTGATACCGTCACCTGGACGGGGACATTTGGGGGGTGGGTGGGGGGTGGAGGTGGTGGTGATGACGTGGTAAAGTGATACCGTCACCTGGAGGAGGGTGGAGGTGGTGGTGATGACGTGGTAAAGTGATACCGTCACCTGGAGGAGGGTGGAGGTGGTGGTGATGACGTGGTAAAGTGATACCGTCACCTGGAGGAGGACATGGGGGGGTGGGGGGTGGAGGTGGTGGTGATGACGTGGTAAAGTGATACCGTCACCTGGAGGAGGGTGGAGGTGGTGGTGATGACGTGGTAAAGTGATACCGTCACCTGGAGGAGGGTGGAGGTGGTGGTGATGACGTGGTAAAGTGATACCGTCACCTGGAGGAGGGTGGAGGTGGTGGTGATGACGTGGTAAAGTGATACCGTCACCTGGAGGAGGACATGGGGGGGTGGGGGGTGGAGGTGGTGGTGATGACGTGGTAAAGTGATACCGTCACCTGGAGGAGGACATGGGGGGGTGGGGTTGGAGATGGTGGTGATGACGTGGTAAAGTGATACCGTCACCTGGAGGAGGGTGGAGGTGGTGGTGATGACGTGGTAAAGTGATACCGTCACCTGGATAGAGGGTGGAGGTGGTGGTGATGACGTGGTAAAGTGATACCGTCACCTGGACGAGGGTGGAGGTGGTGGTGATGACGTGGTAAAGTGATACCGTCACCTGGCTAACCAGGGATGTAGGGTTACTGGTATCGATTTCTGCGTCATCTTCATCTCCTTCCTTTACTGGGTCAGGTGTTTGATCTTTCCATGTTCGGTTTGGTTTGGTTTTTCTTCTTTTCGCTATCTCTTTCTTTCTTTCTTACTTGCTTGCTTTCTTTGTTTCTTTCTCACTGTTTTTCTCTCTTCTTCTCTTTCTCACTTCCTTTCTGTATCTTACGTTCTTGTAGTCTTAATTTCCTTTCTTTCCATTATCCCTCCCTATCGTTTTCCCCGCCTTCCTTTCTCTGCTATTTTCTTTGTATTTCAAAAATCTAATTGAGTTTCCTTCTTTCCCTTTATCAAAGGGTGTGAACGTACTAACGAGAGTGTGAAAAAAAACAAGAAGAAAGAAATAAAAACAAAAAACAACAACCTACCACCTACCAGCAAAACAACTGTTAGTTCGGATGAAGTGTAACCTTCATGTCCGATCCTTCTCCTCCCAAGGTACTCCATCTTCCTTTTTTTTTTTTTTTTTTTTTGTGCGTGTTGTGCGTTTTTTCTTTCTTTATTATTTTATATCTTATTTTTTATTGTTGTTTATTTTGTTTCAGCTCTTGTTTTGGTAATGTCATATTTACACGCTACATTACTCGGAATCATAGGGTGAAGTTGTGTTACAACAAACTAACAGGAAGGCACACAAGGCATGTGAAAAGTTCAGGGACCAGTTTTTACCGACATAGAAGTTAGCTCACACACACACACACACACACACACACACACACACACACACACACACACATATATATATATATATACACACACACACACACACATATATATATATATATATATATATATATATATGTACTCGTAAAAGACACGTGTTCATGAAATGGTTTAGCGTGATGTAAGATGTTAACTTGCTGTTGTTCTGCTGTTTTCAGTTTATGTACACACGCGTTTCCTGATTAGAAACTTATTTAATCCAAATGTTTGGAGGTCCCTGGTCGCCTCCCCGCCTCCCTCCCCTTTCCCGCCCCCAGCCCCCGAGTATTCAGCAGTTTTGGTCACACATTCCCCCATTCTTCAATTTTTTTAAGGGATTTGTGAGCGCATCGAATTCCATACTACTTCTGAACGTGAGCTTTGCTTTATTCAGTCAGTACTTAGATGTCAGTGCCAGAGTTGTTTTTGATGCAGAATTTGCTGTTTGTGCCAAAGTTGTGAACGGTGCAGAATATGTGTCCATGCTTCAGATTCTTATGGTTCACACAAAAAATAGGAGTGCACGTTGATTTATATGGGCACTGTGGCGTTGCAACCAGGTATACACTCAGACAAATATATTTTTTCAAGAAGGAAAAGCAACCTATATATATGCTTCTCCTGCATTCAAACCGCAAATACACCCACGACATGTACAGCGTGATTTATTTCATTAACTCACTCATTACGGCCAGTCCTCTCTTCTCCTCTACACAGACCCCTCGGATGTCCAGTGGGTGTCTCAATGACCCAACCTTTAGCTTCTGTCGTCAGCATTGTGGTACTCTTTGTCAACATTCACCTCTTCAGTATAAGAGCCTTCCGCTTGCAATATTTTGATGATGGTAACTGGGGTGAAACGCTGTTAACGTCATCTCTTTCGCCGTTCGTATGGAGAGAGTTAAAATGCGTCTAAAGAAGAAACAAAACAACTCACTTCGTTCACAATGATTATGGCCCTGCCGGTCGGTTGGGCCTTAAACCATGTCAGATAGACTGATTAAATGAAATACCACTCGTATAATGCAAATGTATTGTTACAGAGCACCTGCTTTTGTAAGCAGTTACGTTCATAAAGAGATCCTTCACACAGTTACCAGCAGTGACCAGGTTGCTGGCGTTTCAGCATTTTCAGCACGCCGGAAGTATTTGATCGTGGGACAAGTTAAGTTATCACGACACCAATCCAGTTTCAAAGCCATTCATGGAACAATTCACTACAATTCCTTTCCGTTGACATAAAAGAAATTGACTGTACGTTGAAATAGGTGGTTACAGTGCCGTTTCAAGCACCTAAACCCTCAAAGTCATTTTAGGGCCTAAAGAAGGACAATGGACTATATTTAGCCCCCCCCGCCCTTACCCCCCAAAAACCTTTGAACATAAAGGAATCACTTTGAACCACTCACGCCCTCACCCCAACCCCTCCCGCAAGGGTATGTATTACCATTAGCCACCCGACCGACAATAAAGGTATGACTCTGCAACCTCACAATGACGTGAGACCATTGATTTGAAAAATTAAGCGTCTCCGCCACGTCGTGAAACTAGCCTTTAGATGAAGTCGCCGAGTGAATGTCTCGCTTGACAAACTAGGAAACGACTCAACATTGCGATCTATCGCATGGGTTTGACATTCCGTGCACGTCATTGGCCACGTGGAAACACTCGGACGTACGTCGACGAAAGAATCCGTTCTCTCTCTCTCTCTCTCTCTCTCTCACACACACACACACACACACACTCTCTCTCTCTCTCTCTCGCTTTCACTCTCTCACGGACTCACACACGCACACTCACTCACACACACACGCACACACACACACATGCTCCCCCCCCTCACACATACACATAACCACACACACATGTGCGCGTGCGCGCGCGCACACACACAATCAGAGACGCACACACATACATACACACACACTCTCTCTAATATCACTTCAAGTGGAAAGACGTTAAACTGAAGACACACTCTCTCTCCCTTTCTCGCTTTCATGTATAAACATCCCCCCACACACACACACCCAACCCTTCTCCTCCCCCCCCCCCCACACACACACGAATGCGCTATCACGCGCTCGCGCTCGCAATCTCTCTCGCTCTTCGTTAAGTGTGATGAGACAGGAAATTGCCTGGTATTGATTGACGTTCACATGCATGTTCTCAAACGAGAGAAACAATAGGCCTAGTCTTTGATATTGATCTGTCCGTGAGCATGATAATTATCATAGCTGTTGATGGACGCAAACTTATGCACATGAACTCGCGCATACACGGATAGAGACGCGCGCACACACACACACACAAACACATACACACCACAACACAACATACGACAACACAACACCACAACACAACACAGCACAACAACACAACACTCTCACACACAGAGTTCCCGACATTGACAAGTCCATGTAATAGGCACACTCTTTGATTCAGGTCGACGCTTTAACTTGAAATCAAAACTTCCTCACACAAGCAGGCGCGCGTGTGCGTGTACACATGCTTAAATGCGCTCTCTCACACACGCACATATTCCGCACAAAGAAAATATGTTCGCGCACAGACACTCATGCACGCATGTGCGCGCGCAGTTCATGCTGACCAGTTGCTTGAACTGTTTTGTCTAATAGTTGGCGATGTGATTGCTTATTCTCTCTCTCTCTCTCTCATTCAGAATGGATAGATGAACAGACAGACACACGGGCGGGCAGACAAACAAACAGACAGTCGCGTACACATTGCACACAGCACAGCTTCCATCCATGTCATAATGACATTTTCATCTTGAAACCAAGTTTCCTCGCAGTCATCACTTTTCACCCAGGCTAACAGATCACAATCACGGCACACACTGAGCCTTTCAACTTCCCCCATCTCAACTCACCGTCATTCTTTTTTCCCAGGTAAAAGATTCAAAGATATTTTTGATGAAAAGCTCACACACGTTGTAAGCTCTCTCATTCATTCCCATGTGCATGAAATGGTGGTTTAATCAACCCGGAAAGCAGACTTGAGAAAACAAGCTTTTTTCGAAGTTGGTTGTGTTGGGGCAGCACACACAATGATGGATTGAAGTATGAGTGTTGGCGACAGTGAAGGGAGGTAGGGAGGAGAGGGGGTAGGGAGGGGGAAGGTTGGCGACGTGAGGGAGGGGGGGGGGTGACTGCTGATGGCAGCCTTTCAGCCGGGTATCGTTCTGTGACACGTGTAAGTGAACCGGCCAGCAAGCGCGCACGTGTGAGTGTTCACGCACAGACAACATTCGTATGCACGCGCGAACACACACATACGGACGCATACACACAAACACACACACACACACACACGCACGCACGCACACACATTACACGCAACGTCCCTTACCCACCTCACCCCGCTACGCTATAACAATGGCTGGACACGTGTGTGTGTGTGTCTGTGTCTGTGTGTGATATATGGCACATAAGGCATTTGCACTAGTTATGGTTGTTTCATTGTTAACTGAACGATATGTTCGACAAGTCAGTTTAAAAAAAAAGTAAACTATTTTGCTGTTTAGCTCTTCGATGTTATATTCTTGGGTGTACATTATCCTTCAGTATAGTCTCAAAATATTTCCAGGTTGTGTACTACATAAGCAAATAATCTCCTTTTGATCATTGATGCAGAAAGTAAAACAGATGTTTACACAAGGGGTTGAATGACCCATGTCATCTCATTGAAAAAAAATGACGCCATGCACGTGAATGACTTAAAACACACACGATGTATCCAAATAATTGTCGGGGCATTACACTGACTAATACGTTATGTAAAGTATTCTGCACGATCCTGAATACACGAATGAATGAATATCTTGAGTCTAACCACATGAAAAGATTTTTAAAAAAGAAAGAAAAAAAAGCAGCAACACAAAAAACAAAACAAAAAAAGGTACACACACACACACACACACACACACACACACACACACACACACACACACACACATCAACAAAAATAACTGCAGAACAACTGATCAAATTTTTGTTTAAAAAAAACACACTAGTAGATGAGATAATAAGATTAAAATAGTCGACTGTGTGGTTATTTTGTAGATTTTCAAAGAGCGTTCGACAGATTTTGGCATAATGCAGTGCTGCTGAAGCTACAATGAATAGGAATAAAAGGTAAATGTTTTAATATCATTAGAAATATGTCTAAAAACGCTAGAATATACGCAAAATCACAAGATTGTTTGAGCAAAGAATTTGTTATTCGAAATGGGGTACATCAGGGAAACACACCCAGCCCTACTCTATTCAGTATTTTCATATATGATATCACCACAGATATATGAACTCCCCCACGATTGATATTACTTCATTTACTAGAGTCTCTTGTCTCTTATATGCAGATGCTTTAGTTATTTTATCGTTTTCTGAAGACGGCTGATAACAAAAACTGAACATTTCACACTCATATTGAAATCAGTAGGGATTACGATTGAATAGAGAAAAGACAAATGTAATTGGCCTTTTTTCTTTTTAAACAATCGTTAAAGTACCCATACATTTTAAATGTGGAGAGAAAATGATTGAAACAGCAGAAAAATATAAATATCTTGGGGATGTATTTCACAGAAACGGCAACTCGAGTTGAGCACAGGGTCATCTAAAAAGTCAAACAAACAAGGCTCTACTCAGAACATTTCGCAATGCAGATATTTAGAAAGATATCATGTGTCAGCTATATGATACTTTAATATCACCTGTATCATCATATGGGGCAGAAGTTTCCATATAATGTTGCTGGAGATGTGTCGTTTAATTTATTTTGAATTATTCAGTAATTGTCTTCTAAATAAGTTTCCACATGAAAGAATTCATGTTAAGTTTTGTAAGCAGTTACTTGGGGCACATAAAAAGCAATTATTCTCCCAGTTTTAAGAGAATTGGGATGATTCCCAGTTAGCCTAAAAATGATATCTCAAGTTATCGGCTGTTGCATACACATATTAGAGATTCCTGAAAATCCACTTGTAACACAACTTACAAATGCATGTATCGTCAAACAAACAAAAATATTCAGTAGCTACATTTCATGAGAAATGTGTTGACTAGCACTAGAACAGATCATTCTTGGAAAAAATCAGTTCACTTTTAGTGTTGAAAGAATAAAGTGTGGTCCATCTAAGAAGCTGGAAAGTGAATATGTAAAATTTTCCTAATATCCCCCTGCCCCAGTCATTGCTGTTTCTTAATATCCCCCTGCCCCTTATGGGTCAAAGGATTAAATATTCTTGATTCTTGAATGGCTGTGTATGGATACTCTTGACAAATGACCGTTAGGGATTCACATTACTCCTCCGTCTGGGAATTCTCTTGGTCAAGACAGACTTGTGTGGGGGATTATCGTTACGCAGTTTTCTGCACGGTCAGTGCAGTGATCGTGAAGCCAGGTATCACTGCTGTGGATTCACTGCTTTGTCGTATTGTTCGTTCTTTTGTTCGTTTTTCTTTTCTGTTCTGTTCATTTCGCTGCTGCCCGTCTGAAAATAATCAATTGGTGTATGTGTGTGTGTGTGTGTGTGTGTGTGTGTGTGTGTGTGTGTGTGTCTATGGATAATAATAAGTTTTACATGAACATACTTGATATTTTACAGATGACATGCCAAGACTGACAGGAATCTAGAAGCAGTTATCAGAACCCGGACTGGTGTTTTGTGACCATCGCTCTCCACAGTGTCGGCAGCTGTGTGCATGACACCATGTTTATCCACTCACAATGTGAACGTGAGTGGAACAGCCAGTTACCTGCTTGCGTTGTGTGCGTTGAAGCGTTGTGAATTATCCTGCGTGAAAAGTTTAGAGGTATCATATCCTTTTATGGCGGTAGGGTCTGTGAATTATTATTCACTGTGTCTAGGGCTCGGCACAGGAATGCAGGGCCCAATCCACTCCTTTTGCGTGTGTTAGCTTCTGATAAACAAAAGTCTGAAGCATTGTGTTACTCAAGGGAAATCATACAGGCATCTGATTTCAAAGTTTGAACAGGAATAAAACCGTACTGGCCTCTGCTCTGTTTGTGTCTCAGAATAAGAATTGTTCGCCTTTTTGGCACAAAGGATTGGTGATGAACTGTCGGAATTTTTTCTTCTTCGTGACGTCAACAGTGGTTATTCATCCATGTTGAGACCAATACCTGATGTCTGGTATTAATTGTTTTTGAATATCGACGTGCAGTGTGTCTTCCCTTGGGAGATGTGAAGAATCATTTACTGGCGGGAAGGTTTGTGTTGGACCAGCACTTAAAAAGTCACAGTGGCTGACACCTCCTCAAGCTGGACTTGAATTATAGAACAGGGCCACACTGACGCTGACATTTGCCTCCTAACGATTTCTTGATGAGTTATTCAGTGGAATGGACCATATCGCAGAGCTCTTAAGCCTCGCAACCCCTCACCCTTCCTCCCCATGTCCAACCTCTCATGTCCTCCTCCTCCTCCTCAGTTTCCGTTGTTGTCTCCTGATGGGCTGATCTGCCAGCTTAAAATCGATTCCCTTCCTTTCCGCTTCAGAGAGATCAAGGGTCCTGGCGCATCCTCCCTTGAAACGATCCGCGTTCTTTCTTCTACCACCTCCCCATAACTTTCTCGTTATCATGTCGGCTTAGGAATTAGAATATTTAAAAAAAAATGATAACAAAGAGAAAATAATAGCTTCAGCCAGCAAGCCATCCCTCCATCCTGCTTCCTGTCCTGCCAGACAAATTGAGTCCTTGCCGGGGTCCATCGTTGTGCATTGATCATAGCCCATCAAGTGTCCGTGCCAGCTTCGAACCCCCCCCCCACCTCCCCAGTCATCCTCCCCTATATCCCTCCCCTCCCAACCCCCCACCCGGTTCCCTGTTCATCAACGTCTCATGTTTGCGCAGCTTTCTCGTTACTGGAGTATTGTTGTCCGATCCCTTCATTGCTGTGTTGTATAACAAGGAGGGGAGGAGGAGGGGAGGTGGTGTCCGCTACCCACACCCCTCCCTACTGCTGTCACATCACTCAGCACGTGCAACGTCTCGCCCTTTCACGTTCTATCGGCAGATAGGAAAACTGGGAAAAGAGACACAAAAAAGACAAAGAGAGACGACAACCCATTTGGTTCAAGATCAGACAATAAAGACACACAGGGAATGGAACGTGGACTGTTTTCTGTTGTTGTTTTTTGGTTTGGTTTCCAAACTGACGTAATAATCGTCAATACTTTGTGAACTCTTGTTTTAACCACTTCCCGTTGGAAGCGGGAGAGAGGGAGGAGAAGAGAAGGAAACTGGAGAAGACGACGACGACGACGACGACGATAACGATGAGGAAAAAACGAGGAAGAAGAGGAGGAGGAGTCGGTGGAGAGGAGTGGTGGAGGAGGTACACCAGCAGGTGAATTAAAAAAAAAAAAAAATAAAAAAAAGGCGGGAGAGCAGTTCCGAACCCACCACTCCCCACCCCCTACCACACCCCCACTCCCTGCCTCCCTCCCCTCCCTCCCCTGTCCCGAAACGCCGGAGGAGGAGGAGGAGGAGGAGGCGGGCGGGCGGACGGGCAGGGAAACAGGGAGGCTGAAGGATGCTGCGACAGTACCAGACAGCGCGAGACCTGGGCGGCAGCGGCGGTGGTGGTGGTGGTGGTGGTGCCGGCGTGGTCGGAGGAGCAGACGGCGGCACGGGTTGGGCGCTCAAAGACAGCCGCGACGTGATCCCGAGCGGGCAGGTGCGGCCCATGTCCACCAAGATCCTGGCCGTGGGGGTGGTTCTGGTGGGGGTGCTGGTGCTGAGCGTGGCCCTCATCATGGGCCTGGAGTTCCCCAAGTACGTGTACTCCCAGTTCCGCGAGGACCAGTGCGTGGTGCACGGGCAGCACTCCAAGTTCTCCTCCTGGGTGAGTGTTGGTGTGTGTGTGTGTGTGTGTGTGTGTGTTGGAGTGCGTGTTGGGTATGGTGTGGTGTGTGTCTGGAATGCTTTGGTATGTTGTAGTCCTGTAACCGTGAAACTGTATAATAGCCTGAATGTTGTGTTCTCTCTCTTTTTTTTTTCTTGTGTGTGTGTGTGTGTGTGTGTGTGTGTGTGTGTGTGCGTGCGTGCGTGCGTGCGTGTGTGTGTGTGTGTGTGTGACCCACGACTGACTACACTACAAACATTTTTTTTTATATATAAATGTCTGGATAGTGTTGTCTTATGTGTGGGTTTCCACACACGACTGTTCTCGGATATGTATAATCCTGTCTGTGTTTGCGGACCTAAAACATTGGCCTTGACGAAAAGAGCAGCAGAGCTAGTTTGTCTTCTGGGTGAGCTGGAGAATTATACGGTGGAATGTTTGGCTTGAGGCACGTCTTGGCACAGTTCTGTAACTTCGGGTTGTCCTTAATAAGTCACACACGACTGTCCACGAATTTAAAGTGAGTATGCCTGTTGGGAGCACGGCCTTGAAAGGAAAGAGCACCTTCGTGTTTTTGACTGGCAGCCAGTGGAGTGTGCGTGGGAATAAAAGAATAAAAGAAAATGTTCCGAAGATCTTTAGTGGCACGCTATGCTGTATCTCCCTGCTGCGTTCTTCTTTGTCTGTGGTCAGTGCATGACACTGTCTTGTGGAGACGCGAAGGGACTGTCTGTGGTCAGTGCATGACACTGTCTTGTGGAGACGTGAAGGGACTGTCTGTGGTCAGTGCATGACACTGTCTTGTGGAGACGTGAAGGGACTGTCTGTGGTCAGTGCATGACACTGTCTTGTGGAGACGTGAGGGCACTGTCTGTGGTCAGTGCATGACACTGTCTTGTGGAGACGTGAAGGGACTGTCTGTGGTCAGTGCATGACACTGTCTTGTGGAGACGTGAGGGCACTGTCTGTGGTCAGTGCATGACACTGTCTTGTGGAGACGTGAAGGGACTGTCTGTGGTCAGTGCATGACACTGTCTTGTGGAGACGTGAAGGGACTGTCTGTGGTCAGTGCATGACACTGTCTTGTGGAGACGTGAAGGGACTGTCTGTGGTCAGTGCATGACACTGTCTTGTGGAGACGTGAAGGGACTGTCTGTGGTCAGTGCATGACACTGTCTTGTGGAGACGTGAAGGGACTGTCTGTGGTCAGTGCATGACACTGTCTTGTGGAGACGTGAAGGGCACTGTCTGTGGTCAGTGCATGACACTGTCTTGTGGAGACGTGAAGGGACTGTCTGTGGTCAGTGCATGACACTGTCTTGTGGAGACGTGAAGGGACTGTCTGTGGTCAGTGCATGACACTGTCTTGTGGAGACGTGAAGGGCACTGTCTGTGGTCAGTGCATGACACTGTCTTGTGGAGACGTGAGGGCACTGTCTGTGGTCAGTCCATGACACTGTCTTGTGGAGAGGTGAGGGCACTGTCTGTGGTCAGTTCATGACACTGTCTTGTGGAGACGTGAGGGACTGTCTGTGGTCAGTTCAATACAATGTCATGTGGAGAGGTGAGGGCAATGTCTGTGGTCAGTCCATGACACTGTCTTGTGGAGACGTGAAGGCACTGTCTGTGGTCAGTGCATGACACTGTCTTGTGGAGACGTGAAGGGACTGTCTGTGGTCAGTGCATGACACTGTCTTGTGGAGACGTGAGGGCACTGTCTGTGGTCAGTTCAATACAATGTCTTGTGGAGACGTGAGGGCACTGTCTGTGGTCAGTGCATGACACTGTCTTGTGGAGACGTGAGGGCACTGTCTGTGGTCAGTGCATGACACTGTCTTGTGGAGACGTGAAGGGACTGTCTCTGGTCAGTGCATGAGAGTCTTGTGGAGACGTGAAGGGACTGTCTGTGGTCAGTGCATAGCGATGTCTTGTGGAGAGATGAGAGGACTGTCGGTGGAAAGGGGGACGTATTGGCGGCCTCTGCTCTGCTCCCTCCCAGGAAGACGCTTTCTCAGCAGGGGTCATGAAAAAGCGTGGACACAGGAAACAGGAACTGTTCCATCCATTCCAGAAAGAGCTGCCGAATAGATCCGCGCCGTTCTTTACCTCACCCGAGACAGCCAGTCTTGTGCTTTTCCTCCCCACCCATCTCATGTCCAATGGCTGTCTGAATGGCCCAGCCTGTAGTGTGGTCCTTTCCCCCACACAGACCCCATCTGATGTCCAGTGGCTGTCTGAATGGCCCAGCCTGTAGTGTGGTCCTTTCCCCCACACAGACCCCATCTGATGTCCAGTGGCTGTTTGAATGGCCCAGCCTGTAGTGTGGTCCTTTCCCCCACACAGACCCCATCTGATGTCCAGTGGCTGTCTGAATGGCCCAGCCTGTAGTGTGGTCCTTTCCCCCACACAGACCCCATCTGATGTTCAGTGGCTGTCCGAATGGCCCAGCCTGTAGTGTTGTCCTTTCCCCCCACACAGACCCCATCTGATGTCCAGTGGCTGTCCGAATGGCCCAGCCTGTAGTGTTGTCCTTTCCCCCACACAGACCCCATCTGATGTCCAGTGGCTGTCTGAATGGCCCAGCCTGTAGTGTTGTCCTTTCCCCCACACATACCCATCTAATGGCATTTTTTCTTCAAACCAGTCCCCAAAACCTACATTACAGACGGCGACGACAGCAAGATGTTCCAAGCGGGAACAGAAACTTTCAACATATAGTGTAACAGAATGTAATATCATATCATATCATACTGCATTCACTGTGTTCACTTTAGTTGAAGTCCCTTTTTCAGCTGTTGCAAAGGCATGTAGGGTCTGTGGTTGTAGCTTTCGGTTTCTCTCAGTGTCAAAATGCCCAACAAGTTTGTATGGCAAAGGCACGAGATTTTCTTACTTTGGGTTGTTGTTTGGTTGTTATTTTCCTTTTTTTCTGCCAGTTTTTTTCCCAATCTTTCCTTTTTCCTTTCCTTTTTCCTGTTTACCTTCCTTTCTTTCTTTCTTTTTCATCCTGTCTCGACTTTCGGACTGCTGGTCTTTTTTTGTCTTATTTTTAACCGCATTTTTTTGTTTGTTCATTTTTCAGTCAGTCTGTCTTAATTGCGAACTCTTCTTCCTGTTTTTTTTTCTTCTTTCTTATCTTTCTCTTTGCCTTTCTGTTTTGCAGTATAACTGTCTCTTTTTCTCCCCTTCTTTTTTGCTTTTCTTTTTGTTTGTCTGAAGCTGCATAGCCGATCATCACACGGTTTCTGAAGGCTTTGTTGGGATTATTTTGCCTTGTTGTGGTCGCGGATCAACAATAAGAAGAACAACAACAACTGCGACGACGACAACCACAAGTGAAAAGAATGATTATAATAGTAATGATGATGATTATAATGACAAGAAAAAGAAGAAGAAAGGCATTTAAATCGCGCTTAATCTTATGCAGAGACAAATAATAATAATAAGAAGAATATTTATATAGCGCTGAATCTTGTGCAGAGACAAATCAAAGCTTTCACACGCATGCATGCATAATTGTGGTTCAGGGGGCTGAAAGACAAAGACACAACATGTGAACAGGAAGTCCGAGAAACTGTCGACTGGGAAGGTTGGGGGGGGGGGGGGTGTATGTGAGAAAAGCTGTTTTGGAGAGAGGTTTTATGAACGGGACTTGGAATAGTTGAGACAATTAACGCCCCTTCCCCCTCTGAAAACGGAATATGGCTGCCTACTCGGCGGGGATCAGAACGACCCTGCACATGTAAAGCCCTCTCGTGTATACGAGTGAAAGTGGAAGTCGCAGACCATGAACGAAGGAAAAAAAATCGTGCTTGGGGGCGCGGGTTTGCCAAACATCGTTGGAGAGAGCGAATGTAATTTTTTTGTTTTTTCGTGGACCGAGGGTTTAAAGGTCCCCTAAACACAACCCTTTCAAACGGTGCTTTTTGCACGAAATATGACCGAAACTACTATAGTGTGTGCGTTAGAATGCATTTTTATGGTGTATTAAACAGTGCTTGATTACTTGACTGTGGGACGGTAACAAGTGTGTTTTGGGGAGTCCTTTAACTCTCTCCATACGAACGGCGAAAAAGACGACGTCAACAGCGTTTCACCCCAATTACCATCATCAAAATATTGCAAGCGGAAGGCTCTTATGCTGAAGAGGTGAATGTTGACAAAGAATACCACAATTCTGACGACGGAAGCTAAAGGTTGGGTCATTGAGACACCCACTGGACATCCGAGGTGTCTGTGTAGAGGAGAAGAGAGGACTGGCCGTACTGAGTGAGTTAAAAGAACTGGCAGTAAAGGTTGTGACTGTGCAGTCCATGTAACGCGGGAGGACCGTGCAGACTGCCTTGCTGCTCAATACACACACATCTCAACATGACACACAATAATGAGCATATCGATGGATTTTTATTTCCCCCGTCTCTCTCCCATTGTGATCGATAATGGGAGATATGTGAACTCTCTCTCTCTCTCTCTCTCTCTCTCTCTGTGTGTGTGTGTGTGTGTGTGTGTGTGTGTGTGTGTTATAATGATGATGATGATGATAATGATAATAAAGATAATAACAATGATAATGATGCTAGCAGTACATCTATATTGCGTTTTCAAACATCTCAAAGCGGTTTATAATGATGCATTTGTCAGACACAAAGAACACATGCACACACACACACACACACACACACACACACACACACACACACACACACACACACACACATGAAGTGCCTTTGGTATACAGACACTGCTCAGAAAGGAATGTTTTTACATTCAAGAAGTGAGTCAGGGACAGTGACGGACAGAAAACGGCATTGAATTCCAGGTCTGTACAGCTGAAGAACTGAAAGCTCCTCCGCCCTGTTTCTGCTAAATTTGGGAAAGCAAAAGATCAAGTCATCAGCGAAAGAGCAGAGAAGACCTTGAAGAGACATATTTGCTTGAAAGGTCAGAAAAAACACTGAGTTGCAGTTCCAGAAATTACATGAAAGCAAAGACATGATGTATACTTAATTCTCTGCTCAACAGGAAGCCGGTATAATATCATCATCTTAGATGAACAGACTATAAATAAATAAATAAACGAACGAAACGAACGGTGTAATTCTTGAAAAACAAAGAGGAAAAAAGTGTGAATGCTTAGACTCAGCGCCTTAAAAATAAGTTCAGCGGCTGACTTTTGAGCTTTCCGGGGGTATATGAGGTGCTAATGTGGGCAGCCAACAAGAAGGGAATTTCTATTGCTGACTATGATAAGATACATGCACAAACTAAAGTTATATTTGCTTCATATGTGACGTATTTGAGTACGAAGCTGATGCGTTGAAGGTATGCGGCCTAGCGTGGTTTGTTCTTTGTGACGTGTCGCTGCATCATGAGATTTTGAACGAAGTAAAAGTTAAGTCACACACATCACTGGAAGAGGAGACTGCAGTGTTTTCGTGAAAAGGGGCGGGGAGAAGAATAGTCTACAAATGGAGGGGTGAATAGAAGTACTTCTGTCTTTTTGCCACTGATTCAGTTTTAGGCGTTTGTTCGACATCCATGAGTTAACTTCACAAATAACATTCGTATAGAGACTGAAGAAGATGGCTTAGTTTGAGGGAGAATCGGATCGGAATGACGGGCGCAATAGCCAAGTGGTTAAAGCATTGGAGTTTCAATTTGAGGGTCCCGGGTTCGAATCTCGGTAACGGCACCTGGTGGGTGAAGGGTGGATATTTTCCGATCTCCCAGGTCAACATATGTCCAGACCTCCTTGTACCTGAACTTCCTTCGTGTGTATACGCAAGCAGATGATCAAATAATTTATGCACGTTAAAGATCCTGCAACCCATGTCAGCGTTCGATGGGTTATGGAAACAAGAACATACCCAGCATGCACACCCCCGAAAACGGAGTATGGCTGCCTACATGGCGGGGTAAAAACGGTCATACACGTAAATGCCCACTCGTGTACATACGAGTGAACTTGAGAGTTGCAGCACACGAACGAAGAAGAAGAAGAAGGATCGGAGTATTTAAGCTGAGTGTCAGAAGAACTGTATACATGTTGTGAACAGTATCGGGCCCAGCACAGACCCCTGAGGTAAGCCAAATTCCACACGTTTCAGTAGAATTGTTACCACCCACAGAAAACTTGTTTTCTTTCAAAATAATCCACGTAATTCGTGTGTGTGTGTGTGTGTGTGTGTGTGTGTGTGTGTGTGTGTGTGTACATAATATTCACCATTTTTAATCTTTCACCAAACCAACTTCTAGCGTAGTCTGTCATGCTCGCGAAGATCTTCTAACTCCCTTTTGAGACAGACGAAATGGTTGAAAAAAACAACAACAAAAAAACCCCACACACGTCGGAGATAGGAGTGAACGTTGAAGTCGCAGCCCACGAATGAAGACGGACGGACGGACAGCCTGATGACAAAGACCGCATCTGTAGCAAACTGCTTCATCCAGATGAATCCAAGTCGAGCTTATGCACAAACAAACGGGTGTGTAACTAATTTCAGAGAGCCTGGGAGGATGTTGGTCCATCAGCTTCAGGCTTAGCCCTGTTTGGCTTCCTCAAAACAGAGCACAACATTCTGTCATTGCGATGTCAGCGTCGTTGGCGAAATCGTCACCCCTCCCCTCCCACTGTCCAGAATGACGTCAGCAGAGATGACTCCGTGCACTTTCCCACTGAATGATGCATCTTTGTATTGTGGAAGATTGTTGTCTGTCCTGTCTTAACTCTCTCCATACGAACGGCGAAAGAGACGACGTTAACAGCGTTTCACCCCAATTACCATCATCAAAATATTGCAAGTGGAAGGCTCTTATACTGAAGAGGTGAATGTTGACAAAGAATACCACAATTCTGACGACAGAAGCTAAAGGTTGGGTCATTGAGACACCCACTGGACATCCGAGGGGTCTGTGCAGAGGAGAAGAGAGGGACTGGCCGTACTGAGTGAGTTAAAACAGATCGAAGGCTGACGAACGCGTCGTTACCTTCACTCTTCTTCTTCATCACAGTCACCATCATCATCATCATCTTGTGTGTGTGTGTGTGTGTGTGTGTGTGTGTGTGTGTTGCTTGAGACAATGGCCACTATCCTCTGCCTATCTCCAAGTGGACGAGAACAAAGCTGGAAGAACTAGGTCCAGATGCCAGTGTTAATCTGTAGTGGTCTATCTGTGGAGTTGTTTCCGTCTACAAGAAGGTTGGTGGTATGAGGACCTTAAAGTACAGAAGTCAGTTGCAGCATGGTTGATGATGATAGTAGTAGTTGTAGCAGCATTATAATCATCAGCAACAGTAATAACAGGAGTAGTAGTAGTGGTGGTAATAGTCGGAATTCGTA
>NC_134879.1:10404809-10414809 GCF_041734735.1 Babylonia areolata
CGAAAGCCAAAAGGCATATTGATCCAAATGATATGTTTTGCTTACCATCTGAAACGAGTGTTTGTCGAACCGAAAATTGTGTGCTGGAAACAGAACAGTTCCATCTAATCAAAGCAGCTCAGTCCACGTCGATCAGCATTCCATTGTTTTACAGATCGATGTCTCAAAACTTTCCCTGTCTCCTTCACGACATTCTGGTTTCGATAAACCCAAATCGATTAACTCTTTCCATACGAACGGCGAAAGAGACGATGTTAACAGCGTTTCACCCCAACTACCATCATCAAAATATTGCAAGCGGAAGGCTCTTATACTGAATGTTGACAAAGAATACCACAATTCTGACGACGGAAGCTAAAGGTTGGGTCATTCAGACACCCACTGGACATCCGAGGGGTCTGTGTAGAGGAGAAGAGAGGACTGGCCGTACTGAGTAAGTTAAACCGCCAAACGGATTTTCGGCCATGATATACACGACAAAATCATTCCGGACAGGTCCATTTCTTTCGTGAAAATGTGGATTGCGGATCGAACAAAAGGAGAAGTAAATTCACGACCAGAGCTAGGCACTGGGAAGTCGTAGATAATAAGTCACATTTGTAACTGTTATAGAAAACCGGAAGTAATTCGACGATTTTTAAAAAGCATACACTGCCCTTTGGTCTGCTTGTTTATTGTAGTTCCGATGTTCCCTGTTGTCCATGAAGGCTGACTGTCAATGTGTGCTCAGAGTTTAAAATCGAGGTGTCCTGCTATGTATTTGCATTTGTATTTCTCTTTTGTTGTTGTTGTAACAACAGATTTCTCTTTGTTAAATTCGGGCTGCTCACCCCAGGGAGAGCGCGTCGCCGCACTGAGAACGCCACCCTTTATTTTATTTTATTTTATTTTTGTATTTTTTCCTGCGTGCAGTTTTATTTGTTTTTCCTATCGAAGTGGATTTTTTTCTACAGCATTTTGCCAGGGACAACCCTTTTGTTGCTGTAGGTTCTTTTACGTGCGCTACGTGCGTGCTGCACACGGGACCTCGGTTTATCGTCTCATCCGAATAACTAGCGTCCAGACCACCACTCAAGGTCTAGCGGAAGGGGAGAAAATATCGGCGACTGAGCCGTGATTCGAACCAGCGCGGTCAGATTCTCTCGCTTCCTTGGCGGACGCGTTACCACCAGGACATCACTCTATACTGTATTGTATTGTAGTACTTTGTTGCCACAACAGATTTCTCTGTGTGAAATTCGGGCTGCTGTCCCCAGAAGAGCGCATCGTCACAACACAGCACCACGTTTTTTTCTTCTTCTTTTTTTTTCTGTCTGCAGGTGTGTTTGTTTTACTTTCAAGTTGAATTTTTCTGTAGAATTTTGCCTTTGATAACCCTCTCTTGTCGTGGGTTCTTTGACGTGCGCTGAGAGGACTGGTTTATTGTTTCACCCGAAAGACTAGCATCCAGTCCAGACCATCACCCAAGGTCTGATGAAGGTGGAGTGAAAATCCCGGTATGTGTACGGGACTGGAACCCGTGGACACTCGTGTCCTTGTCTGGCGCTTGACCACCTGGCTGCCGCTGGTTTGTGTTCGTACTTCTGAGTAATGCCCTCGCCGTTGCTTCACGCATTGAATTGCAAATGTCAAGTATGTCGTGAGATGTCATTCTGCTATAGTGATGTGATGTAGAGTGTGTAGAATGGAACTGCTGTGGTGATGATGTTCAAGAGAAAATACAACCTTCGAGAGAGAGAGAGAGAGGGAGAGAGATCCCGACCAAAGTGTTTTTTCTTCCATCAAACAAAACTCTGAACTCATGAACAGACTCAACTAACAATGTGCGAGGATATGAAGATTTTATTGACAATTGTCTCAGTCAGTCTGTCTGTCTGTCTGTTTCTGTCTGTCTGTCTCTCTCTCTTTTTCTTGCTGCTGCTCACTGCCCCGTTCCTCCCACCCCCACCCCCACCCCCCCCTTTCGCTGCTCCACACCACCTCTATCCCTCACCGCCTCTGTCACTTACTCTCCACGTGACTGTCTGCCTCTCTGTCTGTCTGTCTGTCTGTCTGTCTCGTTCCCTCTATCTCTTTCTGTCTCTGTGTGTGTGTATTATTACCTCTCGGTTTCTGTCTCTGTCTCCGTCTATTTCTCAATCTCTCTTTGTCTCTGTCTGTCGCATGACCACCTGGCTACCGCTGGTGAAAATCCCGGTATGTGTACGGGACTGGAACCCGTGGACACTCGTGTCCATGTCTGGCGCTTGACCACCTGGCTACCGCTGGTTTGTGTTCGTACTTCTCAGTAATGCCCTCGCCGTTGCTTCACGGATTGAATTGCAAATGTCAAGTATGTCGTGAGATGTCATTCTGCTATAGTGATGTGTTGTAGAGTGTGTAGAATGGAACTGCTGTGGTGATGATGTTCAAGAGAAAATACAACCTTCGAGAGAGAGAGACAGAGAGAGAGAGAGAGAGAGAGAGAGAGAGAGAGAGAGAGAGAGAGAGAGAGAGAGAAATCCCGACCAAAGTGTTTTTTCTTCCATCAAACAAAACTCTTAACTCATGAACAGACTCAACTAACAATGTGCGAGGATATGAAGATTTTATTAACAATTGTCTGTCTGTCTGTCTCTCCCTATCCCTCACCCCCTCTGTCACTTACTCTCCACGTGACTGTCTGCCTCTCTGTCTGTCTGTCTCGTTCCCTCTATCTCTTTCTGTCTCTGTGTGTGTGTATAATAACCTCTCGGTTTCTGTCTCTGTCTCCGTCTATTTCTCAATCTCTCTTTGTCTCTGTCTGTCGCATGACCACCTGGCTACCGCTGGTGAAAATCCCGGTATGTGTACGGGACTGGAACCCGTGGACACTCGTGTCCATGTCTGGCGCTTGACCACCTGGCTGCCGCTGGTTTGTGTTCGGACTTCTCAGTAATGCCCTCGCCGTTGCTTCAAGCATTGAATTGCAAATGTCAAGTATGTCGTGAGATGTCATTCTGCTATAGTGATGTGATGTAGAGTGTGTAGAATGGAACTGCTGTGGTGGTGATGTTCAAGAGAAAATACAACCTTCGAGAGAGAGAGACAGAGAGAGAGAGAGAGAGAGAGAGAGAGAGAGAGAGAGAGAGAGAGATCCCGACCAAAGTGTCTTTTCTTCCATCAAACAAAACACTTAACTCATGAACAGACTCAACTAACAATGTGCGAGGATATGAAGATTTTATTAACAATTGTCTCAGTCTGTCTGTCTGTCTGTCTGTTTCTGTCTGTCTGTCTCTCTCTTTTTCTTGCTGCTGCTCACTGCCCCGTTCCTCCCACCCCCACCCCCACCCCCACACCCCCTTTCGCTGCTCCACACCACCTCTATCCCTCACCCCCTCTGTCACTTACTCTCCACGTGACTGTCTGCCTCTCTGTCTGTCTGTCTGTCTCGTTCCCTCTATCTCTTTCTGTCTCTGTGTGTGTGTATTATTACCTCTTGGTTTCTGTCTCTGTCTATTTCTCAATCTCTCTTTTCTCTGTCTGTCTGTCTCTCTTTCTCTCTCTCCCGCTTTCTTTCTCTTTTCGTTCACCTTTCCCTTTCCGCTTAGTCACTGAACACGGTTCATCAACAGACTGACGGGAGTGACAATGACAGTGGCCGTGACGACATGGAACCTTCACTGGTTCCAGGCTGTTCATAAGCGCTGCCCCAGGAACAGAGGGCCAACATCGATTTCTCATGGTCACTGGGGTGGGCGGGGCAGAAAAAGAGCGTCTGAGTCTGAGTCTGAATACTTACTGATTAGGGCAAAGGCCCATTTCAGTGGATGAGCGCGCACGCACACACACACACAACCACACACACAATTAATTAGCATATACATGTATGGTGTTCATGACAAAAAAGTAGACAATCAGCATATAGATATGATATGCACGATATAGAAAATGTGCACAGTAATAAAAAAAAAAAGTTTATTTAAAAAAGGAATCAAGGCTTTTTTCAGAATGTCAGCATCAGCAAGGATGACCTCTTTTCACTACGTGATTTCTTACACAGAGCAGTTACTTTGTTGTTGTTGTTGTTGTTGTTGTTGTTGTTGTTGTTATGATGATGTGTTGGGATTTAGAATGCCATTAGGAAACTTGGCGTGGCAATATGAGTTTGTGGTTGAAAGCTCGATGGGCTGCTGTAAATATATATATATATATATATATATATATATATATATATATATATATATATATATATATATATATATATATTATAGTGTGTGTGTGTGTAAATATTTTTTTTGTGAGAAATGTGTTGATATCTTTGTCATGTGTACGTAGGACACTTCAGCTTACACGCACACACACACACACACACACACACACACACACACACACACACAGAGAGAAAGAGAGAGAGGTAGAGATTCATAAGATTATCTCAACACGTAGTTTACATTTATTCCAGTATTTTCATGGTTCATTGCTGCTGGAGAGAGAGAGAGAGAGAGAGAGAGAGAGAGAGAGAGAGAGAGAGAGAGAGAGAGAGAACCGAATACGTGATTTTCAAGCATGGGGGCGCACACATACACGCAGACGTACTTACACGCACGCACCAACACACACATAGACACACTCACACGCATACAAGCACGCGCACACATGCTTATTCACGTCATCTCACACACACACACACACACACACACACACACACACACACACACACACACACACGCACGATAGAGACAGAGAGAAAAGTGCCAGGCTAACAGGACTAGGAAAGACTGACATACACAAGAAGGAAAGAGAGACAAACTGACAGACAGAACGACAGAAAGACACTGACACAGACACACGTACAGAAAGCTGCATCGCAATGTACTGGGGTCCACTGGAGTCGATGAATAAATGAAGACCCAGCCATACCCCCTCCCCTGTCTCCCTCTCACACCCTCCCCGCTCCCCAACCCCCCCCCCCCCCCCACCCCCCCCCCCCCCCCCTCACCCACACTCCCTCCAACTCTCTCTTTCTGCGTTTTAAGAACTGGACACAGACGCCCGGTGACGTTTTGCTGAATCATGTTTCAGGAAGCTGTGACACCACAGCACGTGACCCGTGCTCCGGCATGAATTGTCACCGGGTGAAATATAGTGTCGCCCACCACAAATTGTGCCGACATTCACGTCACAATATATGATAATAAGTGTCGCCAACAACGACAATAGTTTTGTGGCCAAGTGTTACAATATGTGCCGAAGTGAGGCAAATGCGACAATATGTGTCGTGAACGTCGGCAAATGAATTATTGTCGGCGCCGACAATATATGCCCTGCGACAATATATGTTGCGAGCGCGAAAAGCAAACGAAAAAAACAAAGCAAAAAACACGGGCCGGTGTGGAGAAAGAGTATTCTGAGTGACTGAACATCTGTCACTATTGGCGTCTGGTATTTCTTCCTTTATAATGTGTGTGTGTGTGTGTGTGTGTGTGTGTGTGTGCACGGGAGGGAGGGTGGGGTGTGTTCTTCAGCTGAACGTCTATCCCATTGTGTGATTTCAGACGTGCAAGTCTCCGAGTTGTGTGCGCGTGTGTGTGTGTCGTGGGTTCCTTTCCAACACTGATTGCTTTGTTCCGTTCTGTTCTGTTTCTTTTGTTTTTCTGTCGTGTTTCTTTCTTTATTGAGGTTTATGTTTCTTTTTTTCACATCATTTCTTTTTCTTTGAACACCACCTTAGTCCGACATTCATTCCTTTGAACACGGAATTTCTACGTAATTTCTGGATTAATGCAATTACTTGATGTTTAGCTTGAGGCAAAACTAGTTAATCCATTTCCATCTTTGTGTTAGCTCAAACATAAACAAAATGTGTGTGTGTGTGCGCGCGCGTGTGTGTGTGTGTGTGTGTTTGCACGTGAGGGTGGGTGGGGTGGGTGGGGTGTCTAATTCTAGGTCAGCTTTGCAGAAGGACCTCTTTATCTTGCAAAAATATTGCCAGAAATGGAAACTCGAAGTGAACCCACGTAAAACAAAAGTTCTTATTAAAAAATTTTTTTGGTCATAATAGGAAGAATCCTGGAGATATATTTACATTTAAGGGTAAAAGATTAGAAGCTATTTCTTTCAAATATCTGGGCATTGAGTTCAGCAGAACAGGTACATTTTTTTTTAAAGGAAAGAAAATCGCTAATGAGCAAGGAGTGAAAGTCATGTATTTGCTGGAGACAACTAGAAAACAAAAATTGTCTCATGGAATTTGTTTGGAACTTTTTAATACCATGGTAATACCGGTTTTGTTGTATGGGTGTGAAATTTGGGGATATGAAAATGTAGATATTTTGGAGAAGTTGCAATCAAAAATTTTAAAACATTTATTCTGATGGAACAGAAATACTATGACTCGTATGATTTATGGGGAGACAGGCATTTATTCTGTTTCAGTGCTAGTGAAGACAAGAATGATCAGGTTTTGGACTGCTATGATATCATCTACAACACAGAAATATACGGTATTTTGTTTGAGCTATATAAAGAAGGGATTTTTACATCGCCATGGTCAAATTGTATAAGAAATATTTTAACAGAAACTGCATTTGAGATAATTATGACAAACACAGGTTTGAAAGCGGCCAAGTAGACCAGCAAACCGGAAGGAGTGATGTGACATTGCCCCGAGTGGACAATGACAGCACGCTTTATATTGCTGACATACCTGATCTATCGTACTCTGAGCATCATCATAGTGGGCTTTTAGGTTAACTCACTCAGTACGGCCAGTCCTCTCTTCTCCTCTACATAGACCCCTCGGATGTCCAGTGGGTGTCTCAATGACCCAACCTTAGGCTTCCGTCGTCAGAATTGTGGTATTCTTTGTCAACATTCACCTCTTCAGTATAAGAGCCTTCCGCTTGCAATATTTTGATGGTGGTAATTGGGGTGAAACGCTGTTAACGTCTTCTCTTTCGCCGTTCGTATGGAAAGAGTTAATCAACGAGCAAGCACATTTTGATTAATGGATAGATATGAGACTAATAAGAGAAACTGCGTAATCTCACTGTTACAACAGCCGACGAAGGAATGGAATAAAATCTAAATAAGATTCTAATTACATTGGCACGACAGGCATGCTCTGGCAGTGAATGGTAAATAGATTTTGTTTTGTAAATGATTTAGAGCATGTAGTTATAGTGGGCTTCGATATGAATTTTCAAAAAGGTGTGTATTAATGCGCAAGAATTAGGGAGTTGGTGACGGGAGATAATTAAGCTGATTCCGGCAAAGTACACTTTGGAATGACTGCAAGCTTATTTGGAGCAAACCCTCGCTCTAAAATCAAAGTGGCATTAGCCAGGTTCAGTAATGGTTTTAATCTTAGTCCAATGTATCCTAACATCTCATGCCTGATCCCACCCAGTTCGCCAGTGAATGACAAAACACCATTGTCACTGACCAGCACAATCTCAGACTTAAGTCCGATTGGCAGACCTGTTTTAAGTTTGAATTTCAAATTTATGTAATTAATTACGGTATTGCCCCAATATCAAGTGTAGGTATATGTTTTAGTGATGTTACAGTTAAACATATAATTTTTGACTGAGTTAATAAAGCCTTACTTACATGAAACTGTGTCATCCACAGTCTCTTGTGGCGTTGATGTTTTAAAAATAGCATTTTATTTAATTCTTTTAATACCTATTTTTTACGTTCATTGCACTTGTTCCTCTGGAGAAATTAACGACTTCTCTTTTACGAAGTCCATTCAGTAATTTTTTTCTGAATTGTACTTCTTTGTATTTCTATGTATTTCTATGTACTTCTATGTATTTCTATGTACTTCTATGTACTTCTATGTCTTTCTATGCACTTCTATGTCTTTCTATGTACTTCTATGTATTTCTATGTACTTCTATGTCTATGTACTTCTATGTCCTTCTATGTACTTCTATGTCCTTCTATGTACTTCTATGTTTTTCTATGTACTTCTATGTATTTCTATGTACTTCTATGTCTTTCTATGTACTTCTATGTCTTTCTATGTCTTTCTATGTATTTCTATGTACTTCTATGTCTATGTACTTCTATGTCTTTCAGATATTCCCCTTTGATTCCTCCCTCTTTGTGTCCTGTTTCTTCCAACTCCTTTCCTCTCCTCAAACTTTACATTGATTTGTTTTTAACCCTTTCACCGCCAAGCTCGCATTTATGCACAGGCGTGATAGAGGACCCATGTCACTGAAAGGTGACCATAGTTCATTAGTCTGTTATCCATGAACCTACTGCTCTTCATGTTCGGTGGTAGGATAGGCCATATTTTCTATACATCGCAGGGGGAATCCAGCTAGCTATTCTTACCCACTGTCTTTTCTGCGTTTATACCACAAGGAAATTTTGTACTCTAAATTGACTGGCGGTAAAAGGGTTAATGATACATTCTAATATGAGGTGAACATTTTAACTAGATGTCTACAATCAGCAGTAAGTGTGACAGAACATCGAACAGCAAGCCTCCTCCTCTTCCACCACTGCCAGTGGAGTGGTGGCCTAGAGGTAACGCGTCCGCATAGGAAGCGAGAGAATCTGAGCGCGGCGCTGGTTCGAATCACGGCTCAGCCGCCGATATTTTCTCCTCCTCCACTTGACCTTGAGTGGTGGTCTGGACGCTAGTCATTCGGATGAGACGATGAGACTTAGCGCACGTAAAAGAACCCACGGCAACAAAAGGGTTGTTCCTGGCAAAATTCTGTAGAAAAATCTACTTCGAAAGGAAAAACAAATACAACTGCACGCAGAAAAAAAACAAAAAAAATGGGTGGCGATGTATTATAGCGACGCGCTCTCCCTGGGGAGAGCAGCCCGAATTTCACACAGAGAAATCTGTTGTGATAAAAAGAAATACAAACAAACACAAGAAGCCTTTAGTCAGAGGAGTGACAGGAAAAAACGAAATGTATATTTTAACTAAGATGTCTACAATCAGCAGTGAGTGTGAATGGACATTAACAACAATCCTCCTCCCCCTTCTCCAGTAGAAACCAAACACTACTGCCGCTACAAGAAACCCTCGGTAAGAGGAATGACAGGAATAAACCAGCAACATCCCTGTCTTCAGCACCTCTGTGCTGATGTCAAGGCTGCCTCCATTGACTCTATAGACACAAATAGACACAGAGAGGAAGCAGTCGCTCATCCACAAACCTCACATAAAAAAGAGATTAAAGAAAAGAAGAAAAAAACCTACCTAGATATATGTGAAAGAAGAAGAAGAAGAAGAAAAAAAAGCATTGTTGTATGTGAATCAGATAATGGTGTACATTCCAAACAGTGCATGCACTGCGACAGGATTTTTGCACAGGGAGCAGATTTCTTTTTTCTGGGCGTTGGCAGCTGAGGGCGTATCGACCAGCTGTGAGTGAAGAGAGAAAGGTGTGCTTCAAGGCAGGAAGAGCGGGGAAGGACTTTGTGCTGTGAAGGTTCATTGATGGCAGTTAGGAGGGTGATCCCCGCGCTCACGTACACACACACACACACACACACACACACACACACACACACACACACACACACTTACGGGGAGCGCGCACGCACACACATGCACGCGCGAGCGCACACACTCAGAGCATCACAATGTACACGCATGCACGCACACAGATAAACACTCACACACACACACACACACACACACACACACACACACACACACACACACACACACACACACACACACACACAGAGTGTAATGATTACAGATCTCGAGCTGTCTTGAACACACAAGCACTCAAAAGCCAAACATAACACGCAGAATTATGCCGAGACAAATGTTTTGTTATTGTTGCAGATTTGTTGGGGTTTCTTCATGTGGTGTCTGTCAGGCTGATGAATTTACAGTTTCATTTTTTTGCTTTGTATGAGTATTTGTAGCAGTAACATCATCATTTTGTGGCATGTGAAATAATTTATTTCGTGTGTATCTGCACGTTAAATATCCTGGAACAAAGTGATCTGTGTTTTCATAATCACCTTTGCTCCCTGAAAGCGGATTATG